>NW_026968996.1:0-58579 GCF_028390025.1 Pseudophryne corroboree
ACAGGAGATTCAACGGTTTTTGGGCATATGAGAAATTCCCTAAGCCCCGGACACATCGATTTTGGTCAAAAATGAAAATTTTAAAAGTGCCCCTATTTCTGCTTTAAACTTTAGTTACCATCCCAAAATGAATCCCTGAGATGAAAAAAGTTGATTTCAGAGCATGATTTTTGAACAGGAGCTTCAACGGTTTTGGGGCATATGAGAAATTCCCTAAGCCCCGGACCCATCGATTTTGGTCAAAAATGAAAATTTTAAAAGTGCCCCTATTTCTGCTTTAAACTTTAGTTACCATCCCAAAATGAATACCTGAGATGAAAAAAGTTGATTTCGGAGCATGATTTTTGAACAGGAGCTTCAACGGTTTTGGGGCATATGAGAAATTCCCTAAGCCCCGGACCCATCGATTTTGGTCAAAAATGAAAATTTTAAAAGTGCCCCTATTTCTGCTTTAAACTTTAGTTACCATCCCAAAATGAATCCCTAAGATGAAAAAAGTTGATTTCGGAGCATGATTTTTGAACAGGAGCTTCAACGGTTTTGTGGCATATGAGAAATTCCCTAAGCCCCGGACCCATCGATTTTGGTCTAAAATGAAAATTTTAAAAGTGCCCCTATTTCTGCTTTAAACTTTAGTTACCATCCCAAAATGAATCCCTGAGATGAAAAAAGTTGATTTCAGAGCATGATTTGTGAACAGGAGATTCAACGGTTTTGGGGCATATGAGAAATTCCCTAAGCCCCGGACCCATCGATTTTGGTCAAAAATGAAAATTTTAAAAGTGCCCCTATTTCTGCTTTAAACTTTAGTTACCATCCCAAAATGAATCCCTGAGATGAAAAAAGTTGATTTCAGAGCATGATTTGTGAACAGGAGATTCAACGGTTTTGGGGCATATGAGAAATTCCCTAAGCCCCGGACCCATCGATTTTGGTCAAAAATGAAAATGTTAAAAGTGCCCCTATTTCTGCTTTAAACTTTAGTTACCATCCCAAAATGAATCCCTGAGATGAAAAAAGTTGATTTCGGAGCATGATTTTTGAACAGGAGCTTCAAAGGTTTTGGGGCATATGAGAAATTCCCTAAGCCCCGGACCCATCGATTTTGGTCAAAAATGAAAATTTTAAAAGTGCCCCTATTTCTGCTTTAAACTTTAGTTACTATCCCAAAATGAATCCCTGAGATGAAAAAAGTTAATTTCGGAGCATGATTTTTGAACAGGAGCTTCAACGGTTTTGGGGCATATGAGAAATTCCCTAAGCCCCGGACCCATCGATTTTGGTCAAAAATGAAAATTTTAAAAGTGCCCCTATTTCTGCTTTAAACTTTAGTTACCATCCCAAAATGAATCCCTGAGATGAAAAAAGTTGATTTCGGAGCATGATTTTTGAACAGGAGCTTCAACGGATTTGGGGCATATGAGAAATTCCCTAAGCCCCGGACCCATTGATTTTGGTCAAAAATGAAAATTTTAAAAGTGCCCCTATTTCTGCTTTAAACTTTAGTTACCATCCCAAAATGAATCCCTGAGATGAAAAAAGTTGATTTCGGAGCATGATTTTTGAACAGGAGCTTCAACGGTTTTGTGGCATATGAGAAATTCCCTAAGCCCCGGACCCATCGATATTGGTCAAAAATGAAAATTTTAAAAGTGCCCCTATTTCTGCTTTAAACTTTAGTTACCATCCCAAAATGAATCCCTGAGATGAAAAAAGTTGATTTCGGAGCATGATTTTTGAACAGGAGCTTCAACGGTTTTGGGGCATATGAGAAATTCCATGAGCCCCGGACCCATCGATTTTGGTCAAAAATGAAAATTTTAAAAGTCCCCCTATTTCTGCTTTAAACTTTAGTTACCATCCCAAAATGAATCCCTGAGATGAAAAAAGTTGATTTCGGAGCATGATTTTTGAACAGGAGCTTCAACGGTTTTGGGGCATATGAGAAATTCCCTAAGCCCCGGACCCATCGATTTTGGTCAAAAATGAAAATTTTAAAAGTGCCCCTATTTCTGCTTTAAACTTTAGTTACCATCCCAAAATGAATCCCTGAGATGAAAAAAGTTGATTTCGGAGCATGATTTTTGAACAGGAGCTTCAACGGTTTTGTGGCATATGAGAAATTCCCTAAGCCCCGGACCCATCGATTTTGGTCAAAAATGAAAATTTTAAAAGTGCCCCTATTTCTGCTTTAAACTTTAGTTACCATCCCAAAATGAATCCCTGAGATGAAAAAAGTTGATTTCGAAGCATGATTTTTGAACAGGAGTTTCAACGGTTTTGGGGCATATGAGAAATTCCCTAAGCCCCGGACCCATCGATTTTGGTCAAAAATGAAAATTTTAAAAGTGCCCCTATTTCTGCTTTAAACTTTAGTTACCATCCCAAAATGAATCCCTGAGATGAAAAAAGTTGATTTCGGAGCATGATTTTTGAACAGGAGCTTCAACGGTTTTGTGGCATATGAGAAATTCCCTAAGCCCCGGACCCATCGATTTTGGTCAAAAATGAAAATTTTAAAAGTGCCCCTATTTCTGCTTTAAACTTTAGTTACCATCCCAAAATGAATCCCTGAGATGAAAAAAGTTGATTTCGGAGCATGATTTTTGAACAGGAGCTTCAACGGTTTGGGGGCATATGAGAAATTCCCTAAGCCCCGGACCCATCGATTTTGGTCAAAAATGAAAATTTTAAAAGTGTCCATATTTCTGTTTTAAACTTTAGTTACCATCCCAAAATGAATACCTGAGATGAAAAAAGTTGATTTCGGAGCATGATTTTTGAACAGGAGCTTCAACGGTTTTGGGGCATATGAGAAATTCCCTGAGCCCCAGACCCATCGATTTTAGTCAAAAATGAAAATTGTAAAAGTGCCCCTATTTCTGCTTTAAACTTTAGTTACCATCCCAAAATGAATCCCTGAGATGAAAAAAGTTGATTTCGGAGCATGATTTTTGAACAGGAGCTTCAACGGTTTTGGGGCATATGAGAAATTCCCTAAGCCCCGGACCCATCGATTTTGGTCAAAAATGAAAATTTTAAAAGTGCCCCTATTTCTGCTTTAAACTTTAGTTACCATCCCAAAATGAATCCCTAAGATGAAAAAAGTTGATTTCGGAGCATGATTTTTGAACAGGAGCTTCAACGGTTTTGTGGCATATGAGAAATTCCCTAAGCCCCGGACCCATCGATTTTGGTCTAAAATGAAAATTTTAAAAGTGCCCCTATTTCTGCTTTAAACTTTAGTTACCATCCCAAAATGAATCCCTGAGATGAAAAAAGTTGATTTCAGAGCATGATTTGTGAACAGGAGATTCAACGGTTTTGGGGCATATGAGAAATTCCCTAAGCCCCGGACCCATCGATTTTGGTCAAAAATGAAAATGTTAAAAGTGCCCCTATTTCTGCTTTAAACTTTAGTTACCATCCCAAAATGAATCCCTGAGATGAAAAAAGTTGATTTCGGAGCATGATTTTTGAACAGGAGCTTCAAAGGTTTTGGGGCATATGAGAAATTCCCTAAGCCCCGGACCCATCGATTTTGGTCAAAAATGAAAATTTTAAAAGTGCCCCTATTTCTGCTTTAAACTTTAGTTACCATCCCAAAATGAATCCCTGAGATGAAAAAAGTTGATTTCGGAGCATGATTTTTGAACAGGAGCTTCAACGGTTTTGGGGCATATGAGAAATTCCCTAAGCCCCGGACCCATCGATTTTGGTCAAAAATGAAAATTTTAAAAGTGCCCCTATTTCTGCTTTAAACTTTAGTTACCATCCCAAAATGAATCCCTGAGATGAAAAAAGTTGATTTCGGAGCATGATTTTTGAACAGGAGCTTCAACGGTTTTGTGGCATATGAGAAATTCCCTAAGCCCCGGACCCATCGATTTTGGTCAAAAATGAAAATTTTAAAAGTGCCCCTATTTCTGCTTTAAACTTTAGTTACCATCCCAAAATGAATCCCTGAGATGAAAAAAGTTGATTTCGAAGCATGATTTTTGAACAGGAGTTTCAACGGTTTTGGGGCATATGAGAAATACCCTAAGCCCCGGACCCATCGATTTTGGTCAAAAATGAAAATTTTAAAAGTGCCCCTATTTCTGCTTTAAACTTTAGTTACCATCCCAAAATGAATCCCTGAGATGAAAAAAGTTGATTTCGGAGCATGATTTTTGAACAGGAGCTTCAACGGTTTTGTGGCATATGAGAAATTCCCTAAACCCCGGACCCATCGATTTTGGTCAAAAATGAAAATTTTAAAAGTGCCCCTATTTCTGCTTTAAACTTTAGTTACCATCCCAAAATGAATCCCTGAGATGAAAAAAGTTGATTTCGGAGCATGATTTTTGAACAGGAGCTTCAACGGTTTGGGGGCATATGAGAAATTCCCTAAGCCCCACACCCATCGATTTTGGTCAAAAATGAAAATTTTAAAAGTGTCCATATTTCTGTTTTAAACTTTAGTTACCATCCCAAAATGAATCCCTGAGATGAAAAAAGTTGATTTCGGAGCATGATTTTTGAACAGGAGCTTCAACGGATTTGGGGCATATGAGAAATTCCCTAAGCCCCGGACCCATCGATTTTGGTCAAAAATGAAAATTTTAAAAGTGCCCCTATTTCTGCTTTAAACTTTAGTTACCATCCCAAAATGAATCCCTGAGATGAAAAAAGTTGATTTCGGAGCATGATTTTTGAACAGGAGCTTCAACGGATTTGGGGCATATGAGAAATTCCCTATCCCCGGACCCATCGATTTTGGTCAAAAATGAAAATTTTAAAAGTGCCCCTATTTCTGCTTTAAACTTTAGTTACCATCCCAAAATGAATCCCTGAAATGAAAAAAGTTGATTTCGGAGCATGATTTTTGAACAGGAGCTTCAACGGTTTTGTGGCATATGAGAAATTCCCTAAGCCCCGGACCCATCGATATTGGTCAAAAATGAAAATTTTAAAAGTGCCCCTATTTCTGCTTTAAACTTTAATTACCATCCCAAAATGAATCCCTGAGATGAAAAAAGTTGATTTCGGAGCATGATTTTTGAACAGGAGCTTCAACGGTTTTGGGGCATATGAGAAATTCCCTAAGCCCCGGACCCATCGATTCTGGTCAAAAATGAAAATTTTAAAAGTGCCCCTATTTCTGCTTAAAACTTTAGTTACCATCCCAAAATGAATCCCTGAGATGAAAAAAGTTGATTTCGGAGCATGATTTGTGAACAGGAGATTCAACGGTTTTGGGGCATATGAGAAATTCCCTAAGCCCCGGACCCATCGATTTTGGTCAAAAATGAAAATTTTAAAAGTGCCCCTATTTCTGCTTTAAACTTTAGTTACCATCCCAAAATGAATCCCTGAGATGAAAAAAGTTGATTTCAGAGCATGATTTTTGAACAGGAGCTTCAACGGTTTTGGGGCATATGAGAAATTCCCTAAGCCCCGGACCCATCGATTTTGGTCAAAAATGAAAATTTTAAAAGTGCCCCTATTTCTGCTTTAAACTTTAGTTACCATCCCAAAATGAATCCCTGAGATGAAAAAAGTTGATTTCGGAGCATGATTTTTGAACAGGAGCTTCAAAGGTTTTGGGGCATATGAGAAATTCCCTAAGCCCCGGACCCATCGATTTTGGTCAAAAATGAAAATTTTAAAAGTGCCCCTATTTCTGCTTTAAACTTTAGTTACCATCCCAAAATGAATCCCTGAGATGAAAAAAGTTGATTTCGGAGCATGATTTTTGAACAGGAGCTTCAACGGTTTTGGGGCATATGAGAAATTCCCTAAGCCCCGGACACATCGATTTTGGTCAAAAATGAAAATTTTAAAAGTGCCCCTATTTCTGCTTTAAACTTTAGTTACCATCCCAAAATGAATCCCTGAGATGAAAAAAGTTGATTTCGGAGCATGATTTTTGAACAGGAGCTTCAACGGATTTGGGGCATATGAGAAATTCCCTAAGCCCCGGACCCATCGATTTTGGTCAAAAATGAAAATTTTAAAAGTGCCCCTATTTCTGCTTTAAACTTTAGTTACCATCCCAAAATGAATCCCTGAGATGAAAAAAGTTGATTTCGGAGCATGATTTTTGAACAGGAGCTTCAACGGTTTTGGGGCATATGAGAAATTCCCTAAGCCCCGGACCCATCGATATTGGTCAAAAATGAAAATTTTAAAAGTGCCCCTATTTCTGCTTTAAACTTTAGTTACCATCCCAAAATGAATCCCTGAGATGAAAAAAGTTGATTTCGGAGCATGATTTTTGAACAGGAGCTTCAACGGATTTGGGGCATATGAGAAATTCCCTAAGCCCCGGACCCATCGATTTTGGTCAAAAATGAAAATTTTAAAAGTGCCCCTATTTCTGCTTTAAACTTTAGTTACCATCCCAAAATGAATCCCTGAGATGAAAAAAGTTGATTTCGGAGCATGATTTTTTAACAGGAGCTTCAACGGTTTTGGGGCATATGAGAAATTCCATAAGCCCCGGACCCATCGATTTTGGTCAAAAATGAAAATTTTAAAAGTGCCCCTATTTCTGCTTTAAACTTTAGTTACCATCCCAAAATGAATCCCTGAGATGAAAAAAGTTGATTTCGGAGCATGATTTTTGAACAGGAGCTTCAACGGTTTTGGGGCATATGAGAAATTCCCTAAGCCCCGGACCCATCGATTTTGGTCAAAAATGAAAATTTTAAAAGTGCCCCTATTTCTGCTTTAAACTTTAGTTACCATCCCAAAATGAATCCCTGAGATGAAAAAAGTTGATTTCGGAGCATGATTTTTGAACAGGAGCTTCAACGGTTTTGTGGCATATGAGAAATTCCCTAAGCCCCGGACCCATCGATTTTGGTCAAAAATGAAAATTTTAAAAGTGCCGCTATTTCTGCTTTAAACTTTAGTTACCATCCCAAAATGAATCCCTGAGATGAAAAAAGTTGATTTCAGAGCATGATTTTTGAACAGGAGCTTCAACGGTTTTGTGGCATATGAGAAATTCCCTAAGCCCCGGACCCATCGATTTTGGTCAAAAATGAAAATTTTAAAAGTGCCCCTATTTCTGCTTTAAACTTTAGTTACCATCCCAAAATCAATCCCTGAGATGAAAAAAGTTGATTTCGGAGCATGATTTTTGAACAGGAGCTTCAACGGTTTTGTGGCATATGAGAAATTCCCTAAGCCCCGGAGCCATCGATTTTGGTCAAAAATGAAAATTTTAAAAGTGCCCCTATTTCTGCTTTAAACTTTAGTTACCATCCCAAAATGAATCCCTGAGATGAAAAAAGTTGATTTCGGAGCATGATTTTTGAACAGGAGCTTCAACGGTTTTGTGGCATATGAGAAATTCCCTAAGCCCCGGACCCATCGATTTTGGTCAAAAATGAAAATTTTAAAGGTGCCCCTATTTCTGCTTTAAACTTTAGTTACCATCCCAAAATGAATCCCTGAGATGAAAAAAGTTGATTTCAGAGCATGATTTTTGAACAGGAGCTTCAACTGTTTTGTGGCATATGAGAAATTCCCTAAGCCCCGGACCCATCGATTTTGGTCAAAAATGAAAATTTTAAAAGTGCCCCTATTTCTGCTTTAAACTTTAGTTACCATCCCAAAATGAATCCCGTAGATGAAAAAAGTTGATTTCGGAGCATGATTTTTGAACAGGAGCTTCAACGGTTTTGTGGCATATGAGAAATTCCCTTAGCCCCGGACCCATCGATTTTGGTCAAAAATGAAAATTTTAAAAGTGCCCCTATTTCTGCTTTAAACTTTAGTTACCATCCCAAAATGAATCCCGTAGATGAAAAAAGTTGATTTCGGAGCATGATTTTTGAACAGGAGCTTCAACGGTTTTGTGGCATATGAGAAATTCCCTAAGCCCCGGACCCATCGATTTTGGTCAAAAATGAAAATTTTTAAAGTGCCCCTATTTCTGCTTTAAACTTTAGTTACCATCCCAAAATGAATCCCTGAGATGAAAAAAGTTGATTTCGGAGCATGATTTTTGAACAGGAGCTTCAAAGGTTTTGGGGCATATGAGAAATTCCCTAAGCCCCGGACCCATCGATTTTGGTCAAAAATGAAAATTTTAAAAGTGCCCCTATTTCTGCTTTAAACTTTAGTTACCATCCCAAAATGAATCCCTGAGATGAAAAAAGTTGATTTCGGAGCATGATTTTTGAACAGGAGCTTCAACGGTTTTGGGGCATATGAGAAATTCCCTAAGCCCCGGACCCATCGATTTTGGTCAAAAATGAAAATTTTAAAAGTGCCCCTATTTCTGCTTTAAACTTTAGTTACCATCCCAAAATGAATCCCTGAGATGAAAAAAGTTGATTTCGGAGCATGATTTTTGAACAGGACCTTCAACGGATTTGGGGCATATGAGAAATTCCCTAAGCCCCGGACCCATTGATTTTGGTCAAAAATGAAAATTTTAAAAGTGCCCCTATTTCTGCTTTAAACTTTAGTTACCATCCCAAAATGAATCCCTGAGATGAAAAAAGTTGATTTCGGAGCATGATTTTTGAACAGGAGCTTCAACGGATTTGGGGCATATGAGAAATTCCCTAAGCCCCGGACCCATCGATTTTGGTCAAAAATGAAAATTTTAAAAGTGCCCCTATTTCTGCTTTAAACTTTAGTTACCATCCCAAAATGAATCCCTGAGATGAAAAAAGTTGATTTCGGAGCATGATTTTTTAACAGGAGCTTCAACGGTTTTGGGGCATATGAGAAATTCCATAAGCCCCGGACCCATCGATTTTGGTCAAAAATGAAAATTTTAAAAGTGCCCCTATTTCTGCTTTAAACTTTAGTTACCATCCCAAGATGAATCCCTGAGATGAAAAAAGTTGATTTCGGAGCATGATTTTTGAACAGGAGCTTCAACGGTTTTGGGGCATATGAGAAATTCCATAAGCCCCGGACCCATCGATTTTGGTCAAAAATGAAAATTTTAAAAGTGCCCCTATTTCTGCTTTAAACTTTAGTTACCATCCCAAGATGAATCCCTGAGATGAAAAAAGTTGATTTCGGAGCATGATTTTTGAACAGGAGCTTCAACGGTTTTGGGGCATATGAGAAATTCCCTAAGCCCCGGACCCATCGATTTTGGTCAAAAATGAAAATTTTAAAAGTGCCCCTATTTCTGCTTTAAACTTTAGTTACCATCCCAAAATGAATCCCTGAGATGAAAAAAGTTGATTTCGAAGCATGATTTTTGAACAGGAGTTTCAACGGTTTTGGGGCATATAAGAAATTCCCTAAGCCCCGGACCCATCGATTTTGGTCAAAAATGAAAATTTTTAAAGTGCCCCTATTTCTGCTTTAAACTTTAGTTACCATCCCAAAATGAATCCCTGAGATGAAAAAAGTTGATTTCGGAGCATGATTTTTGAACAGGAGCTTCAACGGTTTTGTGGCATATGAGAAATTCCCTAAGCCCCGGACCCATCGATTTTGGTCAAAAATGAAAATTTTAAAAGTGCCCCTATTTCTGCTTTAAACTTTAGTTACCATCCCAAAATGAATCCCTGAGATGAAAAAAGTTGATTTCGGAGCATGATTTTTGAACAGGAGCTTCAACGGTTTGGGGGCATATGAGAAATTCCCTAAGCCCCAGACCCATCGATTTTGGTCAAAAATGAAAATTTTAAAAGTGCCCCTATTTCTGCTTTAAACTTTAGTTACCATCCCAAAATGAATCCCTGAGATGAAAAAAGTTGATTTCGGAGCATGATTTTTGAACAGGAGCTTCAACGGATTTGGGGCATATGAGAAATTCCCTATCCCCGGACCCATCGATTTTGGTCAAAAATGAAAATTTTAAAAGTGCCCCTATTTCTGCTTTAAACTTTAGTTACCATCCCAAAATGAATCCCTGAGATGAAAAAAGTTGATTTCGGAGCATGATTTTTGAACAGGAGCTTCAACGGTTTTGTGGCATATGAGAAATTCCCTAAGCCCCGGACCCATCGATATTGGTCAAAAATGAAAATTTTAAAAGTGCCCCTATTTCTGCTTTAAACTTTAGTTACCATCCCAAAATGAATCCCTGAGATGAAAAAAGTTGATTTCGGAGCATGATTTTTTAACAGGAGCTTCAACGGTTTTGGGGCATATGAGAAATTCCCTAAGCCCCGGACCCATCGATTCTGGTCAAAAATGAAAATTTTAAAAGTGCCCCTATTTCTGCTTAAAACTTTAGTTACCATCCCAAAATGAATCCCTGAGATGAAAAAAGTTGATTTCGGAGCATGATTTGTGAACAGGAGATTCAACGGTTTTTGGGCATATGAGAAATTCCCTAAGCCCCGGACACATCGATTTTGGTCAAAAATGAAAATTTTAAAAGTGCCCCTATTTCTGCTTTAAACTTTAGTTACCATCCCAAAATGAATCCCTGAGATGAAAAAAGTTGATTTCAGAGCATGATTTTTTAACAGGAGCTTCAACGGTTTTGGGGCATATGAGAAATTCCCTAAGCCCCGGACCCATCGATTTTGGTCAAAAATGAAAATTTTAAAAGTGCCCCTATTTCTGCTTTAAACTTTAGTTACCATCCCAAAATGAATACCTGAGATGAAAAAAGTTGATTTCGGAGCATGATTTTTGAACAGGAGCTTCAACGGTTTTGGGGAATATGAGAAATTCCCTGAGCCCCAGACCCATCGATTTTAGTCAAAAATGAAAATTGTAAAAGTGCCCCTATTTCTGCTTTAAACTTTAGTTACCATCCCAAAATGAATCCCTGAGATGAAAAAAGTTGATTTCGGAGCATGATTTTTGAACAGGAGCTTCAACGGTTTTGGGGCATATGAGAAATTCCCTAAGCCCCGGACCCATCGATTTTGGTCAAAAATGAAAATTTTAAAAGTGCCCCTATTTCTGCTTTAAACTTTAGTTACCATCCCAAAATGAATCCCTAAGATGAAAAAAGTTGATTTCGGAGCATGATTTTTGAACAGGAGCTTCAACGGTTTTGTGGCATATGAGAAATTCCCTAAGCCCCGGACCCATCGATTTTGGTCTAAAATGAAAATTTTAAAAGTGCCCCTATTTCTGCTTTAAACTTTAGTTACCATCCCAAAATGAATCCCTGAGATGAAAAAAGTTGATTTCGGAGCATGATTTTTGAACAGGAGCTTCAACGGTTTTGGGGCATATGAGAAATTCCCTAAGCCCCGGACCCATCGATTTTGGTCAAAAATGAAAATTTTAAAAGTGCCCCTATTTCTGCTTTAAACTTTAGTTACCATCCCAAAATGAATACCTGAGATGAAAAAAGTTGATTTCGGAGCATGATTTTTGAACAGGAGCTTCAACGGTTTTGGGGAATATGAGAAATTCCCTGAGCCCCAGACCCATCGATTTTAGTCAAAAATGAAAATTGTAAAAGTGCCCCTATTTCTGCTTTAAACTTTAGTTACCATCCCAAAATGAATCCCTGAGATGAAAAAAGTTGATTTCGGAGCATGATTTTTGAACAGGAGCTTCAACGGTTTTGGGGCATATGAGAAATTCCCTAAGCCCCGGACCCATCGATTTTGGTCAAAAATGAAAATTTTAAAAGTGCCCCTATTTCTGCTTTAAACTTTAGTTACCATCCCAAAATGAATCCCTAAGATGAAAAAAGTTGATTTCGGAGCATGATTTTTGAACAGGAGCTTCAACGGTTTTGTGGCATATGAGAAATTCCCTAAGCCCCGGACCCATCGATTTTGGTCTAAAATGAAAATTTTAAAAGTGCCCCTATTTCTGCTTTAAACTTTAGTTACCATCCCAAAATGAATCCCTGAGATGAAAAAAGTTGATTTCGGAGCATGATTTTTGAACAGGAGCTTCAACGGTTTTGTGGCATATGAGAAATTCCCTAAGCCCCGGACCCATCGATTTTGGTCAAAAATGAAAATTTTAAAAGTGCCCCTATTTCTGAATTAAACTTTAGTTACCATCCCAAAATGAATCCCTAAGATGAAAAAAGTTGATTTCGGAGCATGATTTTTGAACAGGAGCTTCAACGGTTTTGTGGCATATGAGAAATTCCCTAAGCCCCGGACCCATCGATTCTGGTCAAAAATGAAAATTTTAAAAGTGCCCCTATTTCTGCTTTAAACTTTAGTTACCATCCCAAAATGAATCCCTGAGATGAAAAAAGTTGATTTCGGAGCATGATTTTTGAACAGGAGCTTCAACGGTTTGGGGGCATATGAGAAATTCCCTAAGCCCCAGACCCATCGATTTTGGTCAAAAATGAAAATTTTAAAAGTGCCCCTATTTCTGCTTTAAACTTTAGTTACCATCCCAAAATGAATCCCTGAGATGAAAAAAGTTGATTTCGGAGCATGATTTTTGAACAGGAGCTTCAACGGATTTGGGGCATATGAGAAATTCCCTATCCCCGGACCCATCGATTTTGGTCAAAAATGAAAATTTTAAAAGTGCCCCTATTTCTGCTTTAAACTTTAGTTACCATCCCAAAATGAATCCCTGAGATGAAAAAAGTTGATTTCGGAGCATGATTTTTGAACAGGAGCTTCAACGGTTTTGTGGCATATGAGAAATTCCCTAAGCCCCGGACCCATCGATATTGGTCAAAAATGAAAATTTTAAAAGTGCCCCTATTTCTGCTTTAAACTTTAGTTACCATCCCAAAATGAATCCCTGAGATGAAAAAAGTTGATTTCGGAGCATGATTTTTTAACAGGAGCTTCAACGGTTTTGGGGCATATGAGAAATTCCCTAAGCCCCGGACCCATCGATTCTGGTCAAAAATGAAAATTTTAAAAGTGCCCCTATTTCTGCTTAAAACTTTAGTTACCATCCCAAAATGAATCCCTGAGATGAAAAAAGTTGATTTCGGAGCATGATTTGTGAACAGGAGATTCAACGGTTTTTGGGCATATGAGAAATTCCCTAAGCCCCGGACACATCGATTTTGGTCAAAAATGAAAATTTTAAAAGTGCCCCTATTTCTGCTTTAAACTTTAGTTACCATCCCAAAATGAATCCCTGAGATGAAAAAAGTTGATTTCAGAGCATGATTTTTTAACAGGAGCTTCAACGGTTTTGGGGCATATGAGAAATTCCCTAAGCCCCGGACCCATCGATTTTGGTCAAAAATGAAAATTTTAAAAGTGCCCCTATTTCTGCTTTAAACTTTAGTTACCATCCCAAAATGAATACCTGAGATGAAAAAAGTTGATTTCGGAGCATGATTTTTGAACAGGAGCTTCAACGGTTTTGGGGAATATGAGAAATTCCCTGAGCCCCAGACCCATCGATTTTAGTCAAAAATGAAAATTGTAAAAGTGCCCCTATTTCTGCTTTAAACTTTAGTTACCATCCCAAAATGAATCCCTGAGATGAAAAAAGTTGATTTCGGAGCATGATTTTTGAACAGGAGCTTCAACGGTTTTGGGGCATATGAGAAATTCCCTAAGCCCCGGACCCATCGATTTTGGTCAAAAATGAAAATTTTAAAAGTGCCCCTATTTCTGCTTTAAACTTTAGTTACCATCCCAAAATGAATCCCTAAGATGAAAAAAGTTGATTTCGGAGCATGATTTTTGAACAGGAGCTTCAACGGTTTTGTGGCATATGAGAAATTCCCTAAGCCCCGGACCCATCGATTTTGGTCTAAAATGAAAATTTTAAAAGTGCCCCTATTTCTGCTTTAAACTTTAGTTACCATCCCAAAATGAATCCCTGAGATGAAAAAAGTTGATTTCGGAGCATGATTTTTGAACAGGAGCTTCAACGGTTTTGGGGCATATGAGAAATTCCCTAAGCCCCGGACCCATCGATTTTGGTCAAAAATGAAAATTTTAAAAGTGCCCCTATTTCTGCTTTAAACTTTAGTTACCATCCCAAAATGAATACCTGAGATGAAAAAAGTTGATTTCGGAGCATGATTTTTGAACAGGAGCTTCAACGGTTTTGGGGAATATGAGAAATTCCCTGAGCCCCAGACCCATCGATTTTAGTCAAAAATGAAAATTGTAAAAGTGCCCCTATTTCTGCTTTAAACTTTAGTTACCATCCCAAAATGAATCCCTGAGATGAAAAAAGTTGATTTCGGAGCATGATTTTTGAACAGGAGCTTCAACGGTTTTGGGGCATATGAGAAATTCCCTAAGCCCCGGACCCATCGATTTTGGTCAAAAATGAAAATTTTAAAAGTGCCCCTATTTCTGCTTTAAACTTTAGTTACCATCCCAAAATGAATCCCTAAGATGAAAAAAGTTGATTTCGGAGCATGATTTTTGAACAGGAGCTTCAACGGTTTTGTGGCATATGAGAAATTCCCTAAGCCCCGGACCCATCGATTTTGGTCTAAAATGAAAATTTTAAAAGTGCCCCTATTTCTGCTTTAAACTTTAGTTACCATCCCAAAATGAATCCCTGAGATGAAAAAAGTTGATTTCGGAGCATGATTTTTGAACAGGAGCTTCAACGGTTTTGTGGCATATGAGAAATTCCCTAAGCCCCGGACCCATCGATTTTGGTCAAAAATGAAAATTTTAAAAGTGCCCCTATTTCTGAATTAAACTTTAGTTACCATCCCAAAATGAATCCCGTAGATGAAAAAAGTTGATTTCGGAGCATGATTTTTGAACAGGAGCTTCAACGGTTTTGTGGCATATGAGAAATTCCCTAAGCCCCGGACCGATCGATTTTGGTCAAAAATGAAAATTTTAAAAGTGCCCCTATTTCTGCTTTAAACTTTAGTTACCATCCCAAAATGAATCCCTGAGATGAAAAAAGTTGATTTCAGAGCATGATTTTTGAACAGGAGCTTCAACGGTTTTGGGGCATATGAGAAATTCCCTAAGACCCGGACCCATCGATTTTGGTCAAAAATGAAAATTTTAAAAGTGCCCCTATTTCTGCTTTAAACTTTAGTTACCATCCCAAAATGAATCCCTGAGATGAAAAAAGTTGATTTCGGAGCATGATTTTTTAACAGGAGCTTCAACGGTTTTGGGGCATATGAGAAATTCCCTAAGCCCCGGACCCATCGATTCTGGTCAAAAATGAAAATTTTAAAAGTGCCCCTATTTCTGCTTAAAACTTTAGTTACCATCCCAAAATGAATCCCTGAGATGAAAAAAGTTGATTTCGGAGCATGATTTGTGAACAGGAGATTCAACGGTTTTTGGGCATATGAGAAATTCCCTAAGCCCCGGACACATCGATTTTGGTCAAAAATGAAAATTTTAAAAGTGCCCCTATTTCTGCTTTAAACTTTAGTTACCATCCCAAAATGAATCCCTGAGATGAAAAAAGTTGATTTCGGAGCATGATTTTTTAACAGGAGCTTCAACGGTTTTGGGGCATATGAGAAATTCCCTAAGCCCCGGACCCATCGATTCTGGTCAAAAATGAAAATTTTAAAAGTGCCCCTATTTCTGCTTAAAACTTTAGTTACCATCCCAAAATGAATCCCTGAGATGAAAAAAGTTGATTTCGGAGCATGATTTTTGAACAGGAGCTTCAACGGTTTGGGGGCATATGAGAAATTCCCTAAGCCCCAGACCCATCGATTTTGGTCAAAAATGAAAATTTTAAAAGTGCCCCTATTTCTGCTTTAAACTTTAGTTACCATCCCAAAATGAATCCCTGAGATGAAAAAAGTTGATTTCGGAGCATGATTTTTGAACAGGAGCTTCAACGGATTTGGGGCATATGAGAAATTCCCTATCCCCGGACCCATCGATTTTGGTCAAAAATGAAAATTTTAAAAGTGCCCCTATTTCTGCTTTAAACTTTAGTTACCATCCCAAAATGAATCCCTGAGATGAAAAAAGTTGATTTCGGAGCATGATTTTTTAACAGGAGCTTCAACGGTTTTGGGGCATATGAGAAATTCCCTAAGCCCCGGACCCATCGATATTGGTCAAAAATGAAAATTTTAAAAGTGCCCCTATTTCTGCTTTAAACTTTAGTTACCATCCCAAAATGAATCCCTGAGATGAAAAAAGTTGATTTCGGAGCATGATTTTTTAACAGGAGCTTCAACGGTTTTGGGGCATATGAGAAATTCCCTAAGCCCCGGACCCATCGATTCTGGTCAAAAATGAAAATTTTAAAAGTGCCCCTATTTCTGCTTAAAACTTTAGTTACCATCCCAAAATGAATCCCTGAGATGAAAAAAGTTGATTTCGGAGCATGATTTGTGAACAGGAGATTCAACGGTTTTTGGGCATATGAGAAATTCCCTAAGCCCCGGACACATCGATTTTGGTCAAAAATGAAAATTTTAAAAGTGCCCCTATTTCTGCTTTAAACTTTAGTTACCATCCCAAAATGAATCCCTGAGATGAAAAAAGTTGATTTCAGAGCATGATTTTTTAACAGGAGCTTCAACGGTTTTGGGGCATATGAGAAATTCCCTAAGCCCCGGACCCATCGATTTTGGTCAAAAATGAAAATTTTAAAAGTGCCCCTATTTCTGCTTTAAACTTTAGTTACCATCCCAAAATGAATACCTGAGATGAAAAAAGTTGATTTCGGAGCATGATTTTTGAACAGGAGCTTCAACGGTTTTGGGGAATATGAGAAATTCCCTGAGCCCCAGACCCATCGATTTTAGTCAAAAATGAAAATTGTAAAAGTGCCCCTATTTCTGCTTTAAACTTTAGTTACCATCCCAAAATGAATCCCTGAGATGAAAAAAGTTGATTTCGGAGCATGATTTTTGAACAGGAGCTTCAACGGTTTTGGGGCATATGAGAAATTCCCTAAGCCCCGGACCCATCGATTTTGGTCAAAAATGAAAATTTTAAAAGTGCCCCTATTTCTGCTTTAAACTTTAGTTACCATCCCAAAATGAATCCCTAAGATGAAAAAAGTTGATTTCGGAGCATGATTTTTGAACAGGAGCTTCAACGGTTTTGTGGCATATGAGAAATTCCCTAAGCCCCGGACCCATCGATTTTGGTCTAAAATGAAAATTTTAAAAGTGCCCCTATTTCTGCTTTAAACTTTAGTTACCATCCCAAAATGAATCCCTGAGATGAAAAAAGTTGATTTCGGAGCATGATTTTTGAACAGGAGCTTCAACGGTTTTGGGGCATATGAGAAATTCCCTAAGCCCCGGACCCATCGATTTTGGTCAAAAATGAAAATTTTAAAAGTGCCCCTATTTCTGCTTTAAACTTTAGTTACCATCCCAAAATGAATACCTGAGATGAAAAAAGTTGATTTCGGAGCATGATTTTTGAACAGGAGCTTCAACGGTTTTGGGGAATATGAGAAATTCCCTGAGCCCCAGACCCATCGATTTTAGTCAAAAATGAAAATTGTAAAAGTGCCCCTATTTCTGCTTTAAACTTTAGTTACCATCCCAAAATGAATCCCTGAGATGAAAAAAGTTGATTTCGGAGCATGATTTTTGAACAGGAGCTTCAACGGTTTTGGGGCATATGAGAAATTCCCTAAGCCCCGGACCCATCGATTTTGGTCAAAAATGAAAATTTTAAAAGTGCCCCTATTTCTGCTTTAAACTTTAGTTACCATCCCAAAATGAATCCCTAAGATGAAAAAAGTTGATTTCGGAGCATGATTTTTGAACAGGAGCTTCAACGGTTTTGTGGCATATGAGAAATTCCCTAAGCCCCGGACCCATCGATTTTGGTCTAAAATGAAAATTTTAAAAGTGCCCCTATTTCTGCTTTAAACTTTAGTTACCATCCCAAAATGAATCCCTGAGATGAAAAAAGTTGATTTCGGAGCATGATTTTTGAACAGGAGCTTCAACGGTTTTGTGGCATATGAGAAATTCCCTAAGCCCCGGACCCATCGATTTTGGTCAAAAATGAAAATTTTAAAAGTGCCCCTATTTCTGAATTAAACTTTAGTTACCATCCCAAAATGAATCCCGTAGATGAAAAAAGTTGATTTCGGAGCATGATTTTTGAACAGGAGCTTCAACGGTTTTGTGGCATATGAGAAATTCCCTAAGCCCCGGACCGATCGATTTTGGTCAAAAATGAAAATTTTAAAAGTGCCCCTATTTCTGCTTTAAACTTTAGTTACCATCCCAAAATGAATCCCTGAGATGAAAAAAGTTGATTTCAGAGCATGATTTTTGAACAGGAGCTTCAACGGTTTTGGGGCATATGAGAAATTCCCTAAGACCCGGACCCATCGATTTTGGTCAAAAATGAAAATTTTAAAAGTGCCCCTATTTCTGCTTTAAACTTTAGTTACCATCCCAAAATGAATCCCTGAGATGAAAAAAGTTGATTTCGGAGCATGATTTTTTAACAGGAGCTTCAACGGTTTTGGGGCATATGAGAAATTCCCTAAGCCCCGGACCCATCGATTCTGGTCAAAAATGAAAATTTTAAAAGTGCCCCTATTTCTGCTTAAAACTTTAGTTACCATCCCAAAATGAATCCCTGAGATGAAAAAAGTTGATTTCGGAGCATGATTTGTGAACAGGAGATTCAACGGTTTTTGGGCATATGAGAAATTCCCTAAGCCCCGGACACATCGATTTTGGTCAAAAATGAAAATTTTAAAAGTGCCCCTATTTCTGCTTTAAACTTTAGTTACCATCCCAAAATGAATCCCTGAGATGAAAAAAGTTGATTTCAGAGCATGATTTTTGAACAGGAGCTTCAACGGTTTTGGGGCATATGAGAAATTCCCTAAGCCCCGGACCCATCGATTTTGGTCAAAAATGAAAATTTTAAAAGTGCCCCTATTTCTGCTTTAAACTTTAGTTACCATCCCAAAATGAATACCTGAGATGAAAAAAGTTGATTTCGGAGCATGATTTTTGAACAGGAGCTTCAACGGTTTTGTGGCATATGAGAAATTCCCTAAGCCCCGGACCCATCGATTTTGGTCTAAAATGAAAATTTTAAAAGTGCCCCTATTTCTGCTTTAAACTTTAGTTACCATCCCAAAATGAATCCCTGAGATGAAAAAAGTTGATTTCAGAGCATGATTTGTGAACAGGAGATTCAACGGTTTTGGGGCATATGAGAAATTCCCTAAGCCCCGGACCCATCGATTTTGGTCAAAAATGAAAATTTTAAAAGTGCCCCTATTTCTGCTTTAAACTTTAGTTACCATCCCAAAATGAATCCCTGAGATGAAAAAAGTTGATTTCAGAGCATGATTTGTGAACAGGAGATTCAACGGTTTTGGGGCATATGAGAAATTCCCTAAGCCCCGGACCCATCGATTTTGGTCAAAAATGAAAATGTTAAAAGTGCCCCTATTTCTGCTTTAAACTTTAGTTACCATCCCAAAATGAATCCCTGAGATGAAAAAAGTTGATTTCGGAGCATGATTTTTGAACAGGAGCTTCAAAGGTTTTGGGGCATATGAGAAATTCCCTAAGCCCCGGACCCATCGATTTTGGTCAAAAATGAAAATTTTAAAAGTGCCCCTATTTCTGCTTTAAACTTTAGTTACTATCCCAAAATGAATCCCTGAGATGAAAAAAGTTAATTTCGGAGCATGATTTTTGAACAGGAGCTTCAACGGTTTTGGGGCATATGAGAAATTCCCTAAGCCCCGGACCCATCGATTTTGGTCAAAAATGAAAATTTTAAAAGTGCCCCTATTTCTGCTTTAAACTTTAGTTACCATCCCAAAATGAATCCCTGAGATGAAAAAAGTTGATTTCGGAGCATGATTTTTGAACAGGAGCTTCAACGGATTTGGGGCATATGAGAAATTCCCTAAGCCCCGGACCCATTGATTTTGGTCAAAAATGAAAATTTTAAAAGTGCCCCTATTTCTGCTTTAAACTTTAGTTACCATCCCAAAATGAATCCCTGAGATGAAAAAAGTTGATTTCGGAGCATGATTTTTGAACAGGAGCTTCAACGGTTTTGTGGCATATGAGAAATTCCCTAAGCCCCGGACCCATCGATATTGGTCAAAAATGAAAATTTTAAAAGTGCCCCTATTTCTGCTTTAAACTTTAGTTACCATCCCAAAATGAATCCCTGAGATGAAAAAAGTTGATTTCGGAGCATGATTTTTGAACAGGAGCTTCAACGGTTTTGGGGCATATGAGAAATTCCATGAGCCCCGGACCCATCGATTTTGGTCAAAAATGAAAATTTTAAAAGTCCCCCTATTTCTGCTTTAAACTTTAGTTACCATCCCAAAATGAATCCCTGAGATGAAAAAAGTTGATTTCGGAGCATGATTTTTGAACAGGAGCTTCAACGGTTTTGGGGCATATGAGAAATTCCCTAAGCCCCGGACCCATCGATTTTGGTCAAAAATGAAAATTTTAAAAGTGCCCCTATTTCTGCTTTAAACTTTAGTTACCATCCCAAAATGAATCCCTGAGATGAAAAAAGTTGATTTCGGAGCATGATTTTTGAACAGGAGCTTCAACGGTTTTGTGGCATATGAGAAATTCCCTAAGCCCCGGACCCATCGATTTTGGTCAAAAATGAAAATTTTAAAAGTGCCCCTATTTCTGCTTTAAACTTTAGTTACCATCCCAAAATGAATCCCTGAGATGAAAAAAGTTGATTTCGAAGCATGATTTTTGAACAGGAGTTTCAACGGTTTTGGGGCATATGAGAAATTCCCTAAGCCCCGGACCCATCGATTTTGGTCAAAAATGAAAATTTTAAAAGTGCCCCTATTTCTGCTTTAAACTTTAGTTACCATCCCAAAATGAATCCCTGAGATGAAAAAAGTTGATTTCGGAGCATGATTTTTGAACAGGAGCTTCAACGGTTTTGTGGCATATGAGAAATTCCCTAAGCCCCGGACCCATCGATTTTGGTCAAAAATGAAAATTTTAAAAGTGCCCCTATTTCTGCTTTAAACTTTAGTTACCATCCCAAAATGAATCCCTGAGATGAAAAAAGTTGATTTCGGAGCATGATTTTTGAACAGGAGCTTCAACGGTTTGGGGGCATATGAGAAATTCCCTAAGCCCCGGACCCATCGATTTTGGTCAAAAATGAAAATTTTAAAAGTGTCCATATTTCTGTTTTAAACTTTAGTTACCATCCCAAAATGAATACCTGAGATGAAAAAAGTTGATTTCGGAGCATGATTTTTGAACAGGAGCTTCAACGGTTTTGGGGCATATGAGAAATTCCCTGAGCCCCAGACCCATCGATTTTAGTCAAAAATGAAAATTGTAAAAGTGCCCCTATTTCTGCTTTAAACTTTAGTTACCATCCCAAAATGAATCCCTGAGATGAAAAAAGTTGATTTCGGAGCATGATTTTTGAACAGGAGCTTCAACGGTTTTGGGGCATATGAGAAATTCCCTAAGCCCCGGACCCATCGATTTTGGTCAAAAATGAAAATTTTAAAAGTGCCCCTATTTCTGCTTTAAACTTTAGTTACCATCCCAAAATGAATCCCTAAGATGAAAAAAGTTGATTTCGGAGCATGATTTTTGAACAGGAGCTTCAACGGTTTTGTGGCATATGAGAAATTCCCTAAGCCCCGGACCCATCGATTTTGGTCTAAAATGAAAATTTTAAAAGTGCCCCTATTTCTGCTTTAAACTTTAGTTACCATCCCAAAATGAATCCCTGAGATGAAAAAAGTTGATTTCAGAGCATGATTTGTGAACAGGAGATTCAACGGTTTTGGGGCATATGAGAAATTCCCTAAGCCCCGGACCCATCGATTTTGGTCAAAAATGAAAATGTTAAAAGTGCCCCTATTTCTGCTTTAAACTTTAGTTACCATCCCAAAATGAATCCCTGAGATGAAAAAAGTTGATTTCGGAGCATGATTTTTGAACAGGAGCTTCAAAGGTTTTGGGGCATATGAGAAATTCCCTAAGCCCCGGACCCATCGATTTTGGTCAAAAATGAAAATTTTAAAAGTGCCCCTATTTCTGCTTTAAACTTTAGTTACCATCCCAAAATGAATCCCTGAGATGAAAAAAGTTGATTTCGGAGCATGATTTTTGAACAGGAGCTTCAACGGTTTTGGGGCATATGAGAAATTCCCTAAGCCCCGGACCCATCGATTTTGGTCAAAAATGAAAATTTTAAAAGTGCCCCTATTTCTGCTTTAAACTTTAGTTACCATCCCAAAATGAATCCCTGAGATGAAAAAAGTTGATTTCGGAGCATGATTTTTGAACAGGAGCTTCAACGGTTTTGTGGCATATGAGAAATTCCCTAAGCCCCGGACCCATCGATTTTGGTCAAAAATGAAAATTTTAAAAGTGCCCCTATTTCTGCTTTAAACTTTAGTTACCATCCCAAAATGAATCCCTGAGATGAAAAAAGTTGATTTCGAAGCATGATTTTTGAACAGGAGTTTCAACGGTTTTGGGGCATATGAGAAATACCCTAAGCCCCGGACCCATCGATTTTGGTCAAAAATGAAAATTTTAAAAGTGCCCCTATTTCTGCTTTAAACTTTAGTTACCATCCCAAAATGAATCCCTGAGATGAAAAAAGTTGATTTCGGAGCATGATTTTTGAACAGGAGCTTCAACGGTTTTGTGGCATATGAGAAATTCCCTAAACCCCGGACCCATCGATTTTGGTCAAAAATGAAAATTTTAAAAGTGCCCCTATTTCTGCTTTAAACTTTAGTTACCATCCCAAAATGAATCCCTGAGATGAAAAAAGTTGATTTCGGAGCATGATTTTTGAACAGGAGCTTCAACGGTTTGGGGGCATATGAGAAATTCCCTAAGCCCCACACCCATCGATTTTGGTCAAAAATGAAAATTTTAAAAGTGTCCATATTTCTGTTTTAAACTTTAGTTACCATCCCAAAATGAATCCCTGAGATGAAAAAAGTTGATTTCGGAGCATGATTTTTGAACAGGAGCTTCAACGGATTTGGGGCATATGAGAAATTCCCTAAGCCCCGGACCCATCGATTTTGGTCAAAAATGAAAATTTTAAAAGTGCCCCTATTTCTGCTTTAAACTTTAGTTACCATCCCAAAATGAATCCCTGAGATGAAAAAAGTTGATTTCGGAGCATGATTTTTGAACAGGAGCTTCAACGGATTTGGGGCATATGAGAAATTCCCTATCCCCGGACCCATCGATTTTGGTCAAAAATGAAAATTTTAAAAGTGCCCCTATTTCTGCTTTAAACTTTAGTTACCATCCCAAAATGAATCCCTGAAATGAAAAAAGTTGATTTCGGAGCATGATTTTTGAACAGGAGCTTCAACGGTTTTGTGGCATATGAGAAATTCCCTAAGCCCCGGACCCATCGATATTGGTCAAAAATGAAAATTTTAAAAGTGCCCCTATTTCTGCTTTAAACTTTAATTACCATCCCAAAATGAATCCCTGAGATGAAAAAAGTTGATTTCGGAGCATGATTTTTGAACAGGAGCTTCAACGGATTTGGGGCATATGAGAAATTCCATAAGCCCCGGACCCATCGATTTTGGTCAAAAATGAAAATTTTAAAAGTGCCCCTATTTCTGCTTTAAACTTTAGTTACCATCCCAAAATGAATCCCGTAGATGAAAAAAGTTGATTTCGGAGCATGATTTTTGAACAGGAGCTTCAACGGTTTTGTGGCATATGAGAAATTCCCTAAGCCCCGGACCGATCGATTTTGGTCAAAAATGAAAATTTTAAAAGTGCCCCTATTTCTGCTTTAAACTTTAGTTACCATCCCAAAATGAATCCCTGAGATGAAAAAAGTTGATTTCAGAGCATGATTTTTGAACAGGAGCTTCAACGGTTTTGGGGCATATGAGAAATTCCCTAAGACCCGGACCCATCGATTTTGGTCAAAAATGAAAATTTTAAAAGTGCCCCTATTTCTGCTTTAAACTTTAGTTACCATCCCAAAATGAATCCCTGAGATGAAAAAAGTTGATTTCGGAGCATGATTTTTTAACAGGAGCTTCAACGGTTTTGGGGCATATGAGAAATTCCCTAAGCCCCGGACCCATCGATTCTGGTCAAAAATGAAAATTTTAAAAGTGCCCCTATTTCTGCTTAAAACTTTAGTTACCATCCCAAAATGAATCCCTGAGATGAAAAAAGTTGATTTCGGAGCATGATTTGTGAACAGGAGATTCAACGGTTTTTGGGCATATGAGAAATTCCCTAAGCCCCGGACACATCGATTTTGGTCAAAAATGAAAATTTTAAAAGTGCCCCTATTTCTGCTTTAAACTTTAGTTACCATCCCAAAATGAATCCCTGAGATGAAAAAAGTTGATTTCAGAGCATGATTTTTGAACAGGAGCTTCAACGGTTTTGGGGCATATGAGAAATTCCCTAAGCCCCGGACCCATCGATTTTGGTCAAAAATGAAAATTTTAAAAGTGCCCCTATTTCTGCTTTAAACTTTAGTTACCATCCCAAAATGAATCCCTGAGATGAAAAAAGTTGATTTCGGAGCATGATTTTTTAACAGGAGCTTCAACGGTTTTGGGGCATATGAGAAATTCCCTAAGCCCCGGACCCATCGATTTTGGTCAAAAATGAAAATTTTAAAAGTGCCCCTATTTCTGCTTTAAACTTTAGTTACCATCCCAAAATGAATCCCTAAGATGAAAAAAGTTGATTTCGGAGCATGATTTTTGAACAGGAGCTTCAACGGTTTTGTGGCATATGAGAAATTCCCTAAGCCCCGGACCCATCGATTTTGGTCTAAAATGAAAATTTTAAAAGTGCCCCTATTTCTGCTTTAAACTTTAGTTACCATCCCAAAATGAATCCCTGAGATGAAAAAAGTTGATTTCAGAGCATGATTTGTGAACAGGAGATTCAACGGTTTTGGGGCATATGAGAAATTCCCTAAGCCCCGGACCCATCGATTTTGGTCAAAAATGAAAATTTTAAAAGTGCCCCTATTTCTGCTTTAAACTTTAGTTACCATCCCAAAATGAATCCCTGAGATGAAAAAAGTTGATTTCAGAGCATGATTTGTGAACAGGAGATTCAACGGTTTTGGGGCATATGAGAAATTCCCTAAGCCCCGGACCCATCGATTTTGGTCAAAAATGAAAATGTTAAAAGTGCCCCTATTTCTGCTTTAAACTTTAGTTACCATCCCAAAATGAATCCCTGAGATGAAAAAAGTTGATTTCGGAGCATGATTTTTGAACAGGAGCTTCAAAGGTTTTGGGGCATATGAGAAATTCCCTAAGCCCCGGACCCATCGATTTTGGTCAAAAATGAAAATTTTAAAAGTGCCCCTATTTCTGCTTTAAACTTTAGTTACTATCCCAAAATGAATCCCTGAGATGAAAAAAGTTAATTTCGGAGCATGATTTTTGAACAGGAGCTTCAACGGTTTTGGGGCATATGAGAAATTCCCTAAGCCCCGGACCCATCGATTTTGGTCAAAAATGAAAATTTTAAAAGTGCCCCTATTTCTGCTTTAAACTTTAGTTACCATCCCAAAATGAATCCCTGAGATGAAAAAAGTTGATTTCGGAGCATGATTTTTGAACAGGAGCTTCAACGGATTTGGGGCATATGAGAAATTCCCTAAGCCCCGGACCCATTGATTTTGGTCAAAAATGAAAATTTTAAAAGTGCCCCTATTTCTGCTTTAAACTTTAGTTACCATCCCAAAATGAATCCCTGAGATGAAAAAAGTTGATTTCGGAGCATGATTTTTGAACAGGAGCTTCAACGGTTTTGTGGCATATGAGAAATTCCCTAAGCCCCGGACCCATCGATATTGGTCAAAAATGAAAATTTTAAAAGTGCCCCTATTTCTGCTTTAAACTTTAGTTACCATCCCAAAATGAATCCCTGAGATGAAAAAAGTTGATTTCGGAGCATGATTTTTGAACAGGAGCTTCAACGGTTTTGGGGCATATGAGAAATTCCATGAGCCCCGGACCCATCGATTTTGGTCAAAAATGAAAATTTTAAAAGTCCCCCTATTTCTGCTTTAAACTTTAGTTACCATCCCAAAATGAATCCCTGAGATGAAAAAAGTTGATTTCGGAGCATGATTTTTGAACAGGAGCTTCAACGGTTTTGGGGCATATGAGAAATTCCCTAAGCCCCGGACCCATCGATTTTGGTCAAAAATGAAAATTTTAAAAGTGCCCCTATTTCTGCTTTAAACTTTAGTTACCATCCCAAAATGAATCCCTGAGATGAAAAAAGTTGATTTCGGAGCATGATTTTTGAACAGGAGCTTCAACGGTTTTGTGGCATATGAGAAATTCCCTAAGCCCCGGACCCATCGATTTTGGTCAAAAATGAAAATTTTAAAAGTGCCCCTATTTCTGCTTTAAACTTTAGTTACCATCCCAAAATGAATCCCTGAGATGAAAAAAGTTGATTTCGAAGCATGATTTTTGAACAGGAGTTTCAACGGTTTTGGGGCATATGAGAAATTCCCTAAGCCCCGGACCCATCGATTTTGGTCAAAAATGAAAATTTTAAAAGTGCCCCTATTTCTGCTTTAAACTTTAGTTACCATCCCAAAATGAATCCCTGAGATGAAAAAAGTTGATTTCGGAGCATGATTTTTGAACAGGAGCTTCAACGGTTTTGTGGCATATGAGAAATTCCCTAAGCCCCGGACCCATCGATTTTGGTCAAAAATGAAAATTTTAAAAGTGCCCCTATTTCTGCTTTAAACTTTAGTTACCATCCCAAAATGAATCCCTGAGATGAAAAAAGTTGATTTCGGAGCATGATTTTTGAACAGGAGCTTCAACGGTTTGGGGGCATATGAGAAATTCCCTAAGCCCCGGACCCATCAATTTTGGTCAAAAATGAAAATTTTAAAAGTGTCCATATTTCTGTTTTAAACTTTAGTTACCATCCCAAAATGAATACCTGAGATGAAAAAAGTTGATTTCGGAGCATGATTTTTGAACAGGAGCTTCAACGGTTTTGGGGCATATGAGAAATTCCCTGAGCCCCAGACCCATCGATTTTAGTCAAAAATGAAAATTGTAAAAGTGCCCCTATTTCTGCTTTAAACTTTAGTTACCATCCCAAAATGAATCCCTGAGATGAAAAAAGTTGATTTCGGAGCATGATTTTTGAACAGGAGCTTCAACGGTTTTGGGGCATATGAGAAATTCCCTAAGCCCCGGACCCATCGATTTTGGTCAAAAATGAAAATTTTAAAAGTGCCCCTATTTCTGCTTTAAACTTTAGTTACCATCCCAAAATGAATCCCTAAGATGAAAAAAGTTGATTTCGGAGCATGATTTTTGAACAGGAGCTTCAACGGTTTTGTGGCATATGAGAAATTCCCTAAGCCCCGGACCCATCGATTTTGGTCTAAAATGAAAATTTTAAAAGTGCCCCTATTTCTGCTTTAAACTTTAGTTACCATCCCAAAATGAATCCCTGAGATGAAAAAAGTTGATTTCAGAGCATGATTTGTGAACAGGAGATTCAACGGTTTTGGGGCATATGAGAAATTCCCTAAGCCCCGGACCCATCGATTTTGGTCAAAAATGAAAATGTTAAAAGTGCCCCTATTTCTGCTTTAAACTTTAGTTACCATCCCAAAATGAATCCCTGAGATGAAAAAAGTTGATTTCGGAGCATGATTTTTGAACAGGAGCTTCAAAGGTTTTGGGGCATATGAGAAATTCCCTAAGCCCCGGACCCATCGATTTTGGTCAAAAATGAAAATTTTAAAAGTGCCCCTATTTCTGCTTTAAACTTTAGTTACCATCCCAAAATGAATCCCTGAGATGAAAAAAGTTGATTTCGGAGCATGATTTTTGAACAGGAGCTTCAACGGTTTTGGGGCATATGAGAAATTCCCTAAGCCCCGGACCCATCGATTTTGGTCAAAAATGAAAATTTTAAAAGTGCCCCTATTTCTGCTTTAAACTTTAGTTACCATCCCAAAATGAATCCCTGAGATGAAAAAAGTTGATTTCGGAGCATGATTTTTGAACAGGAGCTTCAACGGTTTTGGGGCATATGAGAAATTCCCTAAGCCCCGGACCCATCGATTTTGGTCAAAAATGAAAATTTTAAAAGTGCCCCTATTTCTGCTTTAAACTTTAGTTACCATCCCAAAATGAATCCCTGAGATGAAAAAAGTTGATTTCGAAGCATGATTTTTGAACAGGAGTTTCAACGGTTTTGGGGCATATGAGAAATACCCTAAGCCCCGGACCCATCGATTTTGGTCAAAAATGAAAATTTTAAAAGTGCCCCTATTTCTGCTTTAAACTTTAGTTACCATCCCAAAATGAATCCCTGAGATGAAAAAAGTTGATTTCGGAGCATGATTTTTGAACAGGAGCTTCAACGGTTTTGTGGCATATGAGAAATTCCCTAAACCCCGGACCCATCGATTTTGGTCAAAAATGAAAATTTTAAAAGTGCCCCTATTTCTGCTTTAAACTTTAGTTACCATCCCAAAATGAATCCCTGAGATGAAAAAAGTTGATTTCGGAGCATGATTTTTGAACAGGAGCTTCAACGGTTTGGGGGCATATGAGAAATTCCCTAAGCCCCACACCCATCGATTTTGGTCAAAAATGAAAATTTTAAAAGTGTCCATATTTCTGTTTTAAACTTTAGTTACCATCCCAAAATGAATCCCTGAGATGAAAAAAGTTGATTTCGGAGCATGATTTTTGAACAGGAGCTTCAACGGATTTGGGGCATATGAGAAATTCCCTAAGCCCCGGACCCATCGATTTTGGTCAAAAATGAAAATTTTAAAAGTGCCCCTATTTCTGCTTTAAACTTTAGTTACCATCCCAAAATGAATCCCTGAGATGAAAAAAGTTGATTTCGGAGCATGATTTTTGAACAGGAGCTTCAACGGATTTGGGGCATATGAGAAATTCCCTATCCCCGGACCCATCGATTTTGGTCAAAAATGAAAATTTTAAAAGTGCCCCTATTTCTGCTTTAAACTTTAGTTACCATCCCAAAATGAATCCCTGAAATGAAAAAAGTTGATTTCGGAGCATGATTTTTGAACAGGAGCTTCAACGGTTTTGTGGCATATGAGAAATTCCCTAAGCCCCGGACCCATCGATATTGGTCAAAAATGAAAATTTTAAAAGTGCCCCTATTTCTGCTTTAAACTTTAATTACCATCCCAAAATGAATCCCTGAGATGAAAAAAGTTGATTTCGGAGCATGATTTTTGAACAGGAGCTTCAACGGATTTGGGGCATATGAGAAATTCCATAAGCCCCGGACCCATCGATTTTGGTCAAAAATGAAAATTTTAAAAGTGCCCCTATTTCTGCTTTAAACTTTAGTTACCATCCCAAAATGAATCCCTGAGATGAAAAAAGTTGATTTCGGAGCATGATTTTTGAACAGGAGCTTCAACGGTTTTGGGGCATATGAGAAATTCCCTAAGCCCCGGACCCATCAATTTTGGTCAAAAATGAAAATTTTAAAAGTGCCCCTATTTCTGCTTTAAACTTTAGTTACCATCCCAAAATGAATCCCTGAGATGAAAAAAGTTGATTTCGGAGCATGATTTTTGAACAGGAGCTTCAACGGTTTTGTGGCATATGAGAAATTCCCTAAGCCCCGGACCCATCGATTTTGGTCAAAAATGAAAATTTTAAAAGTGCCCCTATTTCTGCTTTAAACTTTAGTTACCATCCCAAAATGAATCCCTGAGATGAAAAAAGTTGATTTCGGAGCATGATTTTTTAACAGGAGCTTCAACGGTTTTGGGGCATATGAGAAATTCCCTAAGCCCCGGACCCATCGATTCTGGTCAAAAATGAAAATTTTAAAAGTGCCCCTATTTCTGCTTAAAACTTTAGTTACCATCCCAAAATGAATCCCTGAGATGAAAAAAGTTGATTTCGGAGCATGATTTGTGAACAGGAGATTCAACGGTTTTTGGGCATATGAGAAATTCCCTAAGCCCCGGACACATCGATTTTGGTCAAAAATGAAAATTTTAAAAGTGCCCCTATTTCTGCTTTAAACTTTAGTTACCATCCCAAAATGAATACCTGAGATGAAAAAAGTTGATTTCGGAGCATGATTTTTGAACAGGAGCTTCAACGGTTTTGGGGCATATGAGAAATTCCCTGAGCCCCAGACCCATCGATTTTAGTCAAAAATGAAAATTGTAAAAGTGCCCCTATTTCTGCTTTAAACTTTAGTTACCATCCCAAAATGAATCCCTGAGATGAAAAAAGTTGATTTCGGAGCATGATTTTTGAACAGGAGCTTCAACGGTTTTGGGGCATATGAGAAATTCCCTAAGCCCCGGACCCATCGATTTTGGTCAAAAATGAAAATTTTAAAAGTGCCCCTATTTCTGCTTTAAACTTTAGTTACCATCCCAAAATGAATCCCTAAGATGAAAAAAGTTGATTTCGGAGCATGATTTTTGAACAGGAGCTTCAACGGTTTTGTGGCATATGAGAAATTCCCTAAGCCCCGGACCCATCGATTTTGGTCTAAAATGAAAATTTTAAAAGTGCCCCTATTTCTGCTTTAAACTTTAGTTACCATCCCAAAATGAATCCCTGAGATGAAAAAAGTTGATTTCAGAGCATGATTTGTGAACAGGAGATTCAACGGTTTTGGGGCATATGAGAAATTCCCTAAGCCCCGGACCCATCAATTTTGGTCAAAAATGAAAATTTTAAAAGTGCCCCTATTTCTGCTTTAAACTTTAGTTACCATCCCAAAATGAATCCCTGAGATGAAAAAAGTTGATTTCGGAGCATGATTTTTGAACAGGAGCTTCAACGGATTTGGGGCATATGAGAAATTCCCTAAGCCCCGGACCCATCGATTTTGGTCAAAAATGAAAATTTTAAAAGTGCCCCTATTTCTGCTTTAAACTTTAGTTACCATCCCAAAATGAATCCCTGAGATGAAAAAAGTTGATTTCGGAGCATGATTTTTGAACAGGAGCTTCAACGGATTTGGGGCATATGAGAAATTCCCTATCCCCGGACCCATCGATTTTGGTCAAAAATGAAAATTTTAAAAGTGCCCCTATTTCTGCTTTAAACTTTAGTTACCATCCCAAAATGAATCCCTGAAATGAAAAAAGTTGATTTCGGAGCATGATTTTTGAACAGGAGCTTCAACGGTTTTGTGGCATATGAGAAATTCCCTAAGCCCCGGACCCATCGATATTGGTCAAAAATGAAAATTTTAAAAGTGCCCCTATTTCTGCTTTAAACTTTAATTACCATCCCAAAATGAATCCCTGAGATGAAAAAAGTTGATTTCGGAGCATGATTTTTGAACAGGAGCTTCAACGGATTTGGGGCATATGAGAAATTCCATAAGCCCCGGACCCATCGATTTTGGTCAAAAATGAAAATTTTAAAAGTGCCCCTATTTCTGCTTTAAACTTTAGTTACCATCCCAAAATGAATCCCTGAGATGAAAAAAGTTGATTTCGGAGCATGATTTTTGAACAGGAGCTTCAACGGTTTTGGGGCATATGAGAAATTCCCTAAGCCCCGGACCCATCAATTTTGGTCAAAAATGAAAATTTTAAAAGTGCCCCTATTTCTGCTTTAAACTTTAGTTACCATCCCAAAATGAATCCCTGAGATGAAAAAAGTTGATTTCGGAGCATGATTTTTGAACAGGAGCTTCAACGGTTTTGTGGCATATGAGAAATTCCCTAAGCCCCGGACCCATCGATTTTGGTCAAAAATGAAAATTTTAAAAGTGCCCCTATTTCTGCTTTAAACTTTAGTTACCATCCCAAAATGAATCCCTGAGATGAAAAAAGTTGATTTCGGAGCATGATTTTTGAACAGGAGCTTCAACGGTTTTGGGGCATATGAGAAATTCCCTGAGCCCCAGACCCATCGATTTTAGTCAAAAATGAAAATTGTAAAAGTGCCCCTATTTCTGCTTTAAACTTTAGTTACCATCCCAAAATGAATCCCTGAGATGAAAAAAGTTGATTTCGGAGCATGATTTTTGAACAGGAGCTTCAACGGTTTTGGGGCATATGAGAAATTCCCTAAGCCCCGGACCCATCGATTTTGGTCAAAAATGAAAATTTTAAAAGTGCCCCTATTTCTGCTTTAAACTTTAGTTACCATCCCAAAATGAATCCCTAAGATGAAAAAAGTTGATTTCGGAGCATGATTTTTGAACAGGAGCTTCAACGGTTTTGTGGCATATGAGAAATTCCCTAAGCCCCGGACCCATCGATTTTGGTCTAAAATGAAAATTTTAAAAGTGCCCCTATTTCTGCTTTAAACTTTAGTTACCATCCCAAAATGAATCCCTGAGATGAAAAAAGTTGATTTCAGAGCATGATTTGTGAACAGGAGATTCAACGGTTTTGGGGCATATGAGAAATTCCCTAAGCCCCGGACCCATCGATTTTGGTCAAAAATGAAAATTTTAAAAGTGCCCCTATTTCTGCTTTAAACTTTAGTTACCATCCCAAAATGAATCCCTGAGATGAAAAAAGTTGATTTCGGAGCATGATTTTTGAACAGGAGCTTCAACGGATTTGGGGCATATGAGAAATTCCCTAAGCCCCGGACCCATCGATTTTGGTCAAAAATGAAAATTTTAAAAGTGCCCCTATTTCTGCTTTAAACTTTAGTTACCATCCCAAAATGAATCCCTGAGATGAAAAAAGTTGATTTCGGAGCATGATTTTTGAACAGGAGCTTCAACGGTTTTGTGGCATATGAGAAATTCCCTAAGCCCCGGACCCATCGATATTGGTCAAAAATGAAAATTTTAAAAGTGCCCCTATTTCTGCTTTAAACTTTAGTTACCATCCCAAAATGAATCCCTGAGATGAAAAAAGTTGATTTCGGAGCATGATTTTTGAACAGGAGCTTCAACGGATTTGGGGCATATGAGAAATTCCCTAAGCCCCGGACCCATCGATTTTGGTCAAAAATGAAAATTTTAAAAGTGCCCCTATTTCTGCTTTAAACTTTAGTTACCATCCCAAAATGAATCCCTGAGATGAAAAAAGTTGATTTCGGAGCATGATTTTTTAACAGGAGCTTCAACGGTTTTGGGGCATATGAGAAATTCCCTAAGCCCCGGACCCATCGATTCTGGTCAAAAATGAAAATTTTAAAAGTGCCCCTATTTCTGCTTAAAACTTTAGTTACCATCCCAAAATGAATCCCTGAGATGAAAAAAGTTGATTTCGGAGCATGATTTGTGAACAGGAGATTCAACGGTTTTTGGGCATATGAGAAATTCCCTAAGCCCCGGACACATCGATTTTGGTCAAAAATGAAAATTTTAAAAGTGCCCCTATTTCTGCTTTAAACTTTAGTTACCATCCCAAAATGAATCCCTGAGATGAAAAAAGTTGATTTCGGAGCATGATTTGTGAACAGGAGATTCAACGGTTTTTGGGCATATGAGAAATTCCCTAAGCCCCGGACACATCGATTTTGGTCAAAAATGAAAATTTTAAAAGTGCCCCTATTTCTGCTTTAAACTTTAGTTACCATCCCAAAATGAATACCTGAGATGAAAAAAGTTGATTTCGGAGCATGATTTTTGAACAGGAGCTTCAACGGTTTTGGGGCATATGAGAAATTCCCTGAGCCCCAGACCCATCGATTTTAGTCAAAAATGAAAATTGTAAAAGTGCCCCTATTTCTGCTTTAAACTTTAGTTACCATCCCAAAATGAATCCCTGAGATGAAAAAAGTTGATTTCGGAGCATGATTTTTGAACAGGAGCTTCAACGGTTTTGGGGCATATGAGAAATTCCCTAAGCCCCGGACCCATCGATTTTGGTCAAAAATGAAAATTTTAAAAGTGCCCCTATTTCTGCTTTAAACTTTAGTTACCATCCCAAAATGAATCCCTAAGATGAAAAAAGTTGATTTCGGAGCATGATTTTTGAACAGGAGCTTCAACGGTTTTGTGGCATATGAGAAATTCCCTAAGCCCCGGACCCATCGATTTTGGTCTAAAATGAAAATTTTAAAAGTGCCCCTATTTCTGCTTTAAACTTTAGTTACCATCCCAAAATGAATCCCTGAGATGAAAAAAGTTGATTTCAGAGCATGATTTGTGAACAGGAGATTCAACGGTTTTGGGGCATATGAGAAATTCCCTAAGCCCCGGACCCATCAATTTTGGTCAAAAATGAAAATTTTAAAAGTGCCCCTATTTCTGCTTTAAACTTTAGTTACCATCCCAAAATGAATCCCTGAGATGAAAAAAGTTGATTTCGGAGCATGATTTTTGAACAGGAGCTTCAACGGATTTGGGGCATATGAGAAATTCCCTAAGCCCCGGACCCATCGATTTTGGTCAAAAATGAAAATTTTAAAAGTGCCCCTATTTCTGCTTTAAACTTTAGTTACCATCCCAAAATGAATCCCTGAGATGAAAAAAGTTGATTTCGGAGCATGATTTTTGAACAGGAGCTTCAACGGATTTGGGGCATATGAGAAATTCCCTATCCCCGGACCCATCGATTTTGGTCAAAAATGAAAATTTTAAAAGTGCCCCTATTTCTGCTTTAAACTTTAGTTACCATCCCAAAATGAATCCCTGAAATGAAAAAAGTTGATTTCGGAGCATGATTTTTGAACAGGAGCTTCAACGGTTTTGTGGCATATGAGAAATTCCCTAAGCCCCGGACCCATCGATATTGGTCAAAAATGAAAATTTTAAAAGTGCCCCTATTTCTGCTTTAAACTTTAATTACCATCCCAAAATGAATCCCTGAGATGAAAAAAGTTGATTTCGGAGCATGATTTTTGAACAGGAGCTTCAACGGATTTGGGGCATATGAGAAATTCCATAAGCCCCGGACCCATCGATTTTGGTCAAAAATGAAAATTTTAAAAGTGCCCCTATTTCTGCTTTAAACTTTAGTTACCATCCCAAAATGAATCCCTGAGATGAAAAAAGTTGATTTCGGAGCATGATTTTTGAACAGGAGCTTCAACGGTTTTGTGGCATATGAGAAATTCCCTAAGCCCCGGACCCATCGATTTTGGTCTAAAATGAAATTTTTAAAAGTGCCCCTATTTCTGCTTTAAACTTTAGTTACCATCCCAAAATGAATCCCTGAGATGAAAAAAGTTGATTTCAGAGCATGATTTGTGAACAGGAGATTCAACGGTTTTGGGGCATATGAGAAATTCCCTAAGCCCCGGACCCATCGATTTTGGTCAAAAATGAAAATTTTAAAAGTGCCCCTATTTCTGCTTTAAACTTTAGTTACCATCCCAAAATGAATCCCTGAGATGAAAAAAGTTGATTTCGGAGCATGATTTTTGAACAGGAGCTTCAACGGATTTGGGGCATATGAGAAATTCCCTAAGCCCCGGACCCATCGATTTTGGTCAAAAATGAAAATTTTAAAAGTGCCCCTATTTCTGCTTTAAACTTTAGTTACCATCCCAAAATGAATCCCTGAGATGAAAAAAGTTGATTTCGGAGCATGATTTTTGAACAGGAGCTTCAACGGTTTTGTGGCATATGAGAAATTCCCTAAGCCCCGGACCCATCGATATTGGTCAAAAATGAAAATTTTAAAAGTGCCCCTATTTCTGCTTTAAACTTTAGTTACCATCCCAAAATGAATCCCTGAGATGAAAAAAGTTGATTTCGGAGCATGATTTTTGAACAGGAGCTTCAACGGATTTGGGGCATATGAGAAATTCCCTAAGCCCCGGACCCATCGATTTTGGTCAAAAATGAAAATTTTAAAAGTGCCCCTATTTCTGCTTTAAACTTTAGTTACCATCCCAAAATGAATCCCTGAGATGAAAAAAGTTGATTTCGGAGCATGATTTTTTAACAGGAGCTTCAACGGTTTTGGGGCATATGAGAAATTCCCTAAGCCCCGGACCCATCGATTCTGGTCAAAAATGAAAATTTTAAAAGTGCCCCTATTTCTGCTTAAAACTTTAGTTACCATCCCAAAATGAATCCCTGAGATGAAAAAAGTTGATTTCGGAGCATGATTTGTGAACAGGAGATTCAACGGTTTTTGGGCATATGAGAAATTCCCTAAGCCCCGGACACATCGATTTTGGTCAAAAATGAAAATTTTAAAAGTGCCCCTATTTCTGCTTTAAACTTTAGTTACCATCCCAAAATGAATCCCTGAGATGAAAAAAGTTGATTTCAGAGCATGATTTTTTAACAGGAGCTTCAACGGTTTTGGGGCATATGAGAAATTCCCTAAGCCCCGGACCCATCGATTTTGGTCAAAAATGAAAATTTTAAAAGTGCCCCTATTTCTGCTTTAAACTTTAGTTACCATCCCAAAATGAATACCTGAGATGAAAAAAGTTGATTTCGGAGCATGATTTTTGAACAGGAGCTTCAACGGTTTTGGGGAATATGAGAAATTCCCTGAGCCCCAGACCCATCGATTTTAGTCAAAAATGAAAATTGTAAAAGTGCCCCTATTTCTGCTTTAAACTTTAGTTACCATCCCAAAATGAATCCCTGAGATAAAAAAAGTTGATTTCGGAGCATGATTTTTGAACAGGAGCTTCAACGGTTTTGGGGCATATGAGAAATTCCCTAAGCCCCGGACCCATCGATTTTGGTCAAAAATGAAAATTTTAAAAGTGCCCCTATTTCTGCTTTAAACTTTAGTTACCATCCCAAAATGAATCCCTAAGATGAAAAAAGTTGATTTCGGAGCATGATTTTTGAACAGGAGCTTCAACGGTTTTGTGGCATATGAGAAATTCCCTAAGCCCCGGACCCATCGATTTTGGTCTAAAATGAAAATTTTAAAAGTGCCCCTATTTCTGCTTTAAACTTTAGTTACCATCCCAAAATGAATCCCTGAGATGAAAAAAGTTGATTTCGGAGCATGATTTTTGAACAGGAGCTTCAACGGTTTTGTGGCATATGAGAAATTCCCTAAGCCCCGGACCCATCGATTTTGGTCAAAAATGAAAATTTTAAAAGTGCCCCTATTTCTGCTTTAAACTTTAGTTACCATCCCAAAATGAATCCCGTAGATGAAAAAAGTTGATTTCGGAGCATGATTTTTTAACAGGAGCTTCAACGGTTTTGTGGCATATGAGAAATTCCCTAAGCCCCGGACCGATCGATTTTGGTCAAAAATGAAAATTTTAAAAGTGCCCCTATTTCTGCTTTAAACTTTAGTTACCATCCCAAAATGAATCCCTGAGATGAAAAAAGTTGATTTCAGAGCATGATTTTTGAACAGGAGCTTCAACGGTTTTGGGGCATATGAGAAATTCCCTAAGACCCGGACCCATCGATTTTGGTCAAAAATGAAAATTTTAAAAGTGCCCCTATTTCTGCTTTAAACTTTAGTTACCATCCCAAAATGAATCCCTGAGATGAAAAAAGTTGATTTCGGAGCATGATTTTTTAACAGGAGCTTCAACGGTTTTGGGGCATATGAGAAATTCCCTAAGCCCCGGACCCATCGATTCTGGTCAAAAATGAAAATTTTAAAAGTGCCCCTATTTCTGCTTAAAACTTTAGTTACCATCCCAAAATGAATCCCTGAGATGAAAAAAGTTGATTTCGGAGCATGATTTGTGAACAGGAGATTCAACGGTTTTTGGGCATATGAGAAATTCCCTAAGCCCCGGACACATCGATTTTGGTCAAAAATGAAAATTTTAAAAGTGCCCCTATTTCTGCTTTAAACTTTAGTTACCATCCCAAAATGAATCCCTGAGATGAAAAAAGTTGATTTCGGAGCATGATTTTTGAACAGGAGCTTCAACGGTTTTGTGGCATATGAGAAATTCCCTAAACCCCGGACCCATCGATTTTGGTCAAAAATGAAAATTTTAAAAGTGCCCCTATTTCTGCTTTAAACTTTAGTTACCATCCCAAAATGAATCCCTGAGATGAAAAAAGTTGATTTCGGAGCATGATTTTTGAACAGGAGCTTCAACGGTTTGGGGGCATATGAGAAATTCCCTAAGCCCCACACCCATCGATTTTGGTCAAAAATGAAAATTTTAAAAGTGTCCATATTTCTGTTTTAAACTTTAGTTACCATCCCAAAATGAATCCCTGAGATGAAAAAAGTTGATTTCGGAGCATGATTTTTGAACAGGAGCTTCATCGGATTTGGGGCATATGAGAAATTCCCTAAGCCCCGGACCCATCGATTTTGGTCAAAAATGAAAATTTTAAAAGTGCCCCTATTTCTGCTTTAAACTTTAGTTACCATCCCAAAATGAATCCCTGAGATGAAAAAAGTTGATTTCGGAGCATGATTTTTGAACAGGAGCTTCAACGGATTTGGGGCATATGAGAAATTCCCTATCCCCGGACCCATCGATTTTGGTCAAAAATGAAAATTTTAAAAGTGCCCCTATTTCTGCTTTAAACTTTAGTTACCATCCCAAAATGAATCCCTGAAATGAAAAAAGTTGATTTCGGAGCATGATTTTTGAACAGGAGCTTCAACGGTTTTGTGGCATATGAGAAATTCCCTAAGCCCCGGACCCATCGATATTGGTCAAAAATGAAAATGTTAAAAGTGCCCCTATTTCTGCTTTAAACTTTAATTACCATCCCAAAATGAATCCCTGAGATGAAAAAAGTTGATTTCGGAGCATGATTTTTGAACAGGAGCTTCAACGGATTTGGGGCATATGAGAAATTCCATAAGCCCCGGACCCATCGATTTTGGTCAAAAATGAAAATTTTAAAAGTGCCCCTATTTCTGCTTTAAACTTTAGTTACCATCCCAAAATGAATCCCTGAGATGAAAAAAGTTGATTTCGGAGCATGATTTTTGAACAGGAGCTTCAACGGTTTTGGGGCATATGAGAAATTCCCTAAGCCCCGGACCCATCAATTTTGGTCAAAAATGAAAATTTTAAAAGTGCCCCTATTTCTGCTTTAAACTTTAGTTACCATCCCAAAATGAATCCCTGAGATGAAAAAAGTTGATTTCGGAGCATGATTTTTGAACAGGAGCTTCAACGGTTTTGTGGCATATGAGAAATTCCCTAAGCCCCGGACCCATCGATTTTGGTCAAAAATGAAAATTTTAAAAGTGCCCCTATTTCTGCTTTAAACTTTAGTTACCATCCCAAAATGAATCCCTGAGATGAAAAAAGTTGATTTCGGAGCATGATTTTTTAACAGGAGCTTCAACGGTTTTGGGGCATATGAGAAATTCCCTAAGCCCCGGACCCATCGATTCTGGTCAAAAATGAAAATTTTAAAAGTGCCCCTATTTCTGCTTAAAACTTTAGTTACCATCCCAAAATGAATCCCTGAGATGAAAAAAGTTGATTTCGGAGCATGATTTGTGAACAGGAGATTCAACGGTTTTTGGGCATATGAGAAATTCCCTAAGCCCCGGACACATCGATTTTGGTCAAAAATGAAAATTTTAAAAGTGCCCCTATTTCTGCTTTAAACTTTAGTTACCATCCCAAAATGAATACCTGAGATGAAAAAAGTTGATTTCGGAGCATGATTTTTGAACAGGAGCTTCAACGGTTTTGGGGCATATGAGAAATTCCCTGAGCCCCAGACCCATCGATTTTAGTCAAAAATGAAAATTGTAAAAGTGCCCCTATTTCTGCTTTAAACTTTAGTTACCATCCCAAAATGAATCCCTGAGATGAAAAAAGTTGATTTCGGAGCATGATTTTTGAACAGGAGCTTCAACGGTTTTGGGGCATATGAGAAATTCCCTAAGCCCCGGACCCATCGATTTTGGTCAAAAATGAAAATTTTAAAAGTGCCCCTATTTCTGCTTTAAACTTTAGTTACCATCCCAAAATGAATCCCTAAGATGAAAAAAGTTGATTTCGGAGCATGATTTTTGAACAGGAGCTTCAACGGTTTTGTGGCATATGAGAAATTCCCTAAGCCCCGGACCCATCGATTTTGGTCTAAAATGAAAATTTTAAAAGTGCCCCTATTTCTGCTTTAAACTTTAGTTACCATCCCAAAATGAATCCCTGAGATGAAAAAAGTTGATTTCAGAGCATGATTTGTGAACAGGAGATTCAACGGTTTTGGGGCATATGAGAAATTCCCTAAGCCCCGGACCCATCGATTTTGGTCAAAAATGAAAATTTTAAAAGTGCCCCTATTTCTGCTTTAAACTTTAGTTACCATCCCAAAATGAATCCCTGAGATGAAAAAAGTTGATTTCGGAGCATGATTTTTGAACAGGAGCTTCAACGGATTTGGGGCATATGAGAAATTCCCTAAGCCCCGGACCCATCGATTTTGGTCAAAAATGAAAATTTTAAAAGTGCCCCTATTTCTGCTTTAAACTTTAGTTACCATCCCAAAATGAATCCCTGAGATGAAAAAAGTTGATTTCGGAGCATGATTTTTGAACAGGAGCTTCAACGGTTTTGTGGCATATGAGAAATTCCCTAAGCCCCGGACCCATCGATATTGGTCAAAAATGAAAATTTTAAAAGTGCCCCTATTTCTGCTTTAAACTTTAGTTACCATCCCAAAATGAATCCCTGAGATGAAAAAAGTTGATTTCGGAGCATGATTTTTGAACAGGAGCTTCAACGGATTTGGGGCATATGAGAAATTCCCTAAGCCCCGGACCCATCGATTTTGGTCAAAAATGAAAATTTTAAAAGTGCCCCTATTTCTGCTTTAAACTTTAGTTACCATCCCAAAATGAATCCCTGAGATGAAAAAAGTTGATTTCGGAGCATGATTTTTTAACAGGAGCTTCAACGGTTTTGGGGCATATGAGAAATTCCCTAAGCCCCGGACCCATCGATTCTGGTCAAAAATGAAAATTTTAAAAGTGCCCCTATTTCTGCTTAAAACTTTAGTTACCATCCCAAAATGAATCCCTGAGATGAAAAAAGTTGATTTCGGAGCATGATTTGTGAACAGGAGATTCAACGGTTTTTGGGCATATGAGAAATTCCCTAAGCCCCGGACACATCGATTTTGGTCAAAAATGAAAATTTTAAAAGTGCCCCTATTTCTGCTTTAAACTTTAGTTACCATCCCAAAATGAATCCCTAAGATGAAAAAAGTTGATTTCGGAGCATGATTTTTGAACAGGAGCTTCAACGGTTTTGTGGCATATGAGAAATTCCCTAAGCCCCGGACCCATCGATTTTGGTCTAAAATGAAAATTTTAAAAGTGCCCCTATTTCTGCTTTAAACTTTAGTTACCATCCCAAAATGAATCCCTGAGATGAAAAAAGTTGATTTCGGAGCATGATTTTTGAACAGGAGCTTCAACGGTTTTGGGGCATATGAGAAATTCCCTAAGCCCCGGACCCATCGATTTTGGTCAAAAATGAAAATTTTAAAAGTGCCCCTATTTCTGCTTTAAACTTTAGTTACCATCCCAAAATGAATCCCTGAGATGAAAAAAGTTGATTTCGGAGCATGATTTTTTAACAGGAGCTTCAACGGTTTTGGGGCATATGAGAAATTCCCTAAGCCCCGGACCCATCGATTCTGGTCAAAAATGAAAATTTTAAAAGTGCCCCTATTTCTGCTTAAAACTTTAGTTACCATCCCAAAATGAATCCCTGAGATGAAAAAAGTTGATTTCGGAGCATGATTTGTGAACAGGAGATTCAACGGTTTTTGGGCATATGAGAAATTCCCTAAGCCCCGGACACATCGATTTTGGTCAAAAATGAAAATTTTAAAAGTGCCCCTATTTCTGCTTTAAACTTTAGTTACCATCCCAAAATGAATCCCTGAGATGAAAAAAGTTGATTTCGGAGCATGATTTTTGAACAGGAGCTTCAACGGTTTTGTGGCATATGAGAAATTCCCTAAACCCCGGACCCATCGATTTTGGTCAAAAATGAAAATTTTAAAAGTGCCCCTATTTCTGCTTTAAACTTTAATTACCATCCCAAAATGAATCCCTGAGATGAAAAAAGTTGATTTCGGAGCATGATTTTTAAACAGGAGCTTCAACGGTTTGGGGGCATATGAGAAATTCCCTAAGCCCCACACCCATCGATTTTGGTCAAAAATGAAAATTTTAAAAGTGTCCATATTTCTGTTTTAAACTTTAGTTACCATCCCAAAATGAATCCCTGAGATGAAAAAAGTTGATTTCGGAGCATGATTTTTGAACAGGAGCTTCAACGGATTTGGGGCATATGAGAAATTCCCTAAGCCCCGGACCCATCGATTTTGGTCAAAAATGAAAATTTTAAAAGTGCCCCTATTTCTGCTTTAAACTTTAGTTACCATCCCAAAATGAATCCCTGAGATGAAAAAAGTTGATTTCGGAGCATGATTTTTGAACAGGAGCTTCAACGGATTTGGGGCATATGAGAAATTCCCTATCCCCGGACCCATCGATTTTGGTCAAAAATGAAAATTTTAAAAGTGCCCCTATTTCTGCTTTAAACTTTAGTTACCATCCCAAAATGAATCCCTGAGATGAAAAAAGTTGATTTCGGAGCATGATTTTTGAACAGGAGCTTCAACGGTTTTGTGGCATATGAGAAATTCCCTAAGCCCCGGACCCATCGATATTGGTCAAAAATGAAAATTTTAAAAGTGCCCCTATTTCTGCTTTAAACTTTAATTACCATCCCAAAATGAATCCCTGAGATGAAAAAAGTTGATTTCGGAGCATGATTTTTGAACAGGAGCTTCAACGGATTTGGGGCATATGAGAAATTCCATAAGCCCCGGACCCATCGATTTTGGTCAAAAATGAAAATTTTAAAAGTGCCCCTATTTCTGCTTTAAACTTTAGTTACCATCCCAAAATGAATACCTGAGATGAAAAAAGTTGATTTCGGAGCATGATTTTTGAACAGGAGCTTCAACGGTTTTGGGGCATATGAGAAATTCCCTAAGCCCCGGACCCATCAATTTTGGTCAAAAATGAAAATTTTAAAAGTGCCCCTATTTCTGCTTTAAACTTTAGTTACCATCCCAAAATGAATCCCTGAGATGAAAAAAGTTGATTTCGGAGCATGATTTTTGAACAGGAGCTTCAACGGTTTTGTGGCATATGAGAAATTCCCTAAGCCCCGGACCCATCGATTTTGGTCAAAAATGAAAATTTTAAAAGTGCCCCTATTTCTGCTTTAAACTTTAGTTACCATCCCAAAATGAATCCCTGAGATGAAAAAAGTTGATTTCGGAGCATGATTTTTTAACAGGAGCTTCAACGGTTTTGGGGCATATGAGAAATTCCCTAAGCCCCGGACCCATCGATTCTGGTCAAAAATGAAAATTTTAAAAGTGCCCCTATTTCTGCTTTAAACTTTAGTTACCATCCCAAAATGAATCCCTGAAATGAAAAAAGTTGATTTCGGAGCATGATTTTTGAACAGGAGCTTCAACGGTTTTGTGGCATATGAGAAATTCCCTAAGCCCCGGACCCATCGATATTGGTCAAAAATGAAAATTTTAAAAGTGCCCCTATTTCTGCTTTAAACTTTAATTACCATCCCAAAATGAATCCCTGAGATGAAAAAAGTTGATTTCGGAGCATGATTTTTGAACAGGAGCTTCAACGGATTTGGGGCATATGAGAAATTCCATAAGCCCCGGACCCATCGATTTTGGTCAAAAATGAAAATTTTAAAAGTGCCCCTATTTCTGCTTTAAACTTTAGTTACCATCCCAAAATGAATCCCTGAGATGAAAAAAGTTGATTTCGGAGCATGATTTTTGAACAGGATCTTCAACGGTTTTGGGGCATATGAGAAATTCCCTAAGCCCCGGACCCATCAATTTTGGTCAAAAATGAAAATTTTAAAAGTGCCCCTATTTCTGCTTTAAACTTTAGTTACCATCCCAAAATGAATCCCTGAGATGAAAAAAGTTGATTTCGGAGCATGATTTTTGAACAGGAGCTTCAACGGTTTTGTGGCATATGAGAAATTCCCTAAGCCCCGGACCCATCGATTTTGGTCAAAAATGAAAATTTTAAAAGTGCCCCTATTTCTGCTTTAAACTTTAGTTACCATCCCAAAATGAATCCCTGAGATGAAAAAAGTTGATTTCGGAGCATGATTTTTTAACAGGAGCTTCAACGGTTTTGGGGCATATGAGAAATTCCCTAAGCCCCGGACCCATCGATTCTGGTCAAAAATGAAAATTTTAAAAGTGCCCCTATTTCTGCTTAAAACTTTAGTTACCATCCCAAAATGAATCCCTGAGATGAAAAAAGTTGATTTCGGAGCATGATTTGTGAACAGGAGATTCAACGGTTTTTGGGCATATGAGAAATTCCCTAAGCCCCGGACACATCGATTTTGGTCAAAAATGAAAATTTTAAAAGTGCCCCTATTTCTGCTTTAAACTTTAGTTACCATCCCAAAATGAATACCTGAGATGAAAAAAGTTGATTTCGGAGCATGATTTTTGAACAGGAGCTTCAACGGTTTTGGGGCATATGAGAAATTCCCTGAGCCCCAGACCCATCGATTTTAGTCAAAAATGAAAATTGTAAAAGTGCCCCTATTTCTGCTTTAAACTTTAGTTACCATCCCAAAATGAATCCCTGAGATGAAAAAAGTTGATTTCGGAGCATGATTTTTGAACAGGAGCTTCAACGGTTTTGGGGCATATGAGAAATTCCCTAAGCCCCGGACCCATCGATTTTGGTCAAAAATGAAAATTTTAAAAGTGCCCCTATTTCTGCTTTAAACTTTAGTTACCATCCCAAAATGAATCCCTAAGATGAAAAAAGTTGATTTCGGAGCATGATTTTTGAACAGGAGCTTCAACGGTTTTGTGGCATATGAGAAATTCCCTAAGCCCCGGACCCATCGATTTTGGTCTAAAATGAAAATTTTAAAAGTGCCCCTATTTCTGCTTTAAACTTTAGTTACCATCCCAAAATGAATCCCTGAGATGAAAAAAGTTGATTTCAGAGCATGATTTGTGAACAGGAGATTCAACAGTTTTGGGGCATATGAGAAATTCCCTAAGCCCCGGACCCATCGATTTTGGTCAAAAATGAAAATTTTAAAAGTGCCCCTATTTCTGCTTTAAACTTTAGTTACCATCCCAAAATGAATCCCTGAGATGAAAAAAGTTGATTTCGGAGCATGATTTTTGAACAGGAGCTTCAACGGATTTGGGGCATATGAGAAATTCCCTAAGCCCCGGACCCATCGATTTTGGTCAAAAATGAAAATTTTAAAAGTGCCCCTATTTCTGCTTTAAACTTTAGTTACCATCCCAAAATGAATCCCTGAGATGAAAAAAGTTGATTTCGGAGCATGATTTTTGAACAGGAGCTTCAACGGTTTTGTGGCATATGAGAAATTCCCTAAGCCCCGGACCCATCGATATTGGTCAAAAATGAAAATTTTAAAAGTGCCCCTATTTCTGCTTTAAACTTTAGTTACCATCCCAAAATGAATCCCTGAGATGAAAAAAGTTGATTTCGGAGCATGATTTTTGAACAGGAGCTTCAACGGATTTGGGGCATATGAGAAATTCCCTAAGCCCCGGACCCATCGATTTTGGTCAAAAATGAAAATTTTAAAAGTGCCCCTATTTCTGCTTTAAACTTTAGTTACCATCCCAAAATGAATCCCTGAGATGAAAAAAGTTGATTTCGGAGCATGATTTTTTAACAGGAGCTTCAACGGTTTTGGGGCATATGAGAAATTCCCTAAGCCCCGGACCCATCGATTCTGGTCAAAAATGAAAATTTTAAAAGTGCCCCTATTTCTGCTTAAAACTTTAGTTACCATCCCAAAATGAATCCCTGAGATGAAAAAAGTTGATTTCGGAGCATGATTTGTGAACAGGAGATTCAACGGTTTTTGGGCATATGAGAAATTCCCTAAGCCCCGGACACATCGATTTTGGTCAAAAATGAAAATTTTAAAAGTGCCCCTATTTCTGCTTTAAACTTTAGTTACCATCCCAAAATGAATCCCTGAGATGAAAAAAGTTGATTTCAGAGCATGATTTTTTAACAGGAGCTTCAACGGTTTTGGGGCATATGAGAAATTCCCTAAGCCCCGGACCCATCGATTTTGGTCAAAAATGAAAATTTTAAAAGTGCCCCTATTTCTGCTTTAAACTTTAGTTACCATCCCAAAATGAATACCTGAGATGAAAAAAGTTGATTTCGGAGCATGATTTTTGAACAGGAGCTTCAACGGTTTTGGGGAATATGAGAAATTCCCTGAGCCCCAGACCCATCGATTTTAGTCAAAAATGAAAATTGTAAAAGTGCCCCTATTTCTGCTTTAAACTTTAGTTACCATCCCAAAATGAATCCCTGAGATGAAAAAAGTTGATTTCGGAGCATGATTTTTGAACAGGAGCTTCAACGGTTTTGGGGCATATGAGAAATTCCCTAAGCCCCGGACCCATCGATTTTGGTCAAAAATGAAAATTTTAAAAGTGCCCCTATTTCTGCTTTAAACTTTAGTTACCATCCCAAAATGAATCCCTAAGATGAAAAAAGTTGATTTCGGAGCATGATTTTTGAACAGGAGCTTCAATGGTTTTGTGGCATATGAGAAATTCCCTAAGCCCCGGACCCATCGATTTTGGTCTAAAATGAAAATTTTAAAAGTGCCCCTATTTCTGCTTTAAACTTTAGTTACCATCCCAAAATGAATCCCTGAGATGAAAAAAGTTGATTTCGGAGCATGATTTTTGAACAGGAGCTTCAACGGTTTTGGGGCATATGAGAAATTCCCTAAGCCCCGGACCCATCGATTTTGGTCAAAAATGAAAATTTTAAAAGTGCCCCTATTTCTGCTTTAAACTTTAGTTACCATCCCAAAATGAATACCTGAGATGAAAAAAGTTGATTTCGGAGCATGATTTTTGAACAGGAGCTTTAACGGTTTTGGGGAATATGAGAAATTCCCTGAGCCCCAGACCCATCGATTTTAGTCAAAAATGAAAATTGTAAAAGTGCCCCTATTTCTGCTTTAAACTTTAGTTACCATCCCAAAATGAATCCCTGAGATGAAAAAAGTTGATTTCGGAGCATGATTTTTGAACAGGAGCTTCAACGGTTTTGAGGCATATGAGAAATTCCCTAAGCCCCGGACCCATCGATTTTGGTCAAAAATGAAAATTTTAAAAGTGCCCCTATTTCTGCTTTAAACTTTAGTTACCATCCCAAAATGAATCCCTAAGATGAAAAAAGTTGATTTCGGAGCATGATTTTTGAACAGGAGCTTCAACGGTTTTGTGGCATATGAGAAATTCCCTAAGCCCCGGACCCATCGATTTTGGTCTAAAATGAAAATTTTAAAAGTGCCCCTATTTCTGCTTTAAACTTTAGTTACCATCCCAAAATGAATCCCTGAGATGAAAAAAGTTGATTTCGGAGCATGATTTTTGAACAGGAGCTTCAACGGTTTTGTGGCATATGAGAAATTCCCTAAGCCCCGGACCCATCGATTTTGGTCAAAAATGAAAATTTTAAAAGTGCCCCTATTTCTGCTTTAAACTTTAGTTACCATCCCAAAATGAATCCCGTAGATGAAAAAAGTTGATTTCGGAGCATGATTTTTGAACAGGAGCTTCAACGGTTTTGTGGCATATGAGAAATTCCCTAAGCCCCGGACCGATCGATTTTGGTCAAAAATGAAAATTTTAAAAGTGCCCCTATTTCTGCTTTAAACTTTAGTTACCATCCCAAAATGAATCCCTGAGATGAAAAAAGTTGATTTCAGAGCATGATTTTTGAACAGGAGCTTCAACGGTTTTGGGGCATATGAGAAATTCCCTAAGACCCGGACCCATCGATTTTGGTCAAAAATGAAAATTTTAAAAGTGCCCCTATTTCTGCTTTAAACTTTAGTTACCATCCCAAAATGAATCCCTGAGATGAAAAAAGTTGATTTCGGAGCATGATTTTTTAACAGGAGCTTCAACGGTTTTGGGGCATATGAGAAATTCCCTAAGCCCCGGACCCATCGATTCTGGTCAAAAATGAAAATTTTAAAAGTGCCCCTATTTCTGCTTAAAACTTTAGTTACCATCCCAAAATGAATCCCTGAGATGAAAAAAGTTGATTTCGGAGCATGATTTGTGAACAGGAGATTCAACGGTTTTTGGGCATATGAGAAATTCCCTAAGCCCCGGACACATCGATTTTGGTCAAAAATGAAAATTTTAAAAGTGCCCCTATTTCTGCTTTAAACTTTAGTTACCATCCCAAAATGAATCCCTGAGATGAAAAAAGTTGATTTCGGAGCATGATTTTTGAACAGGAGCTTCAACGGTTTTGGGGCATATGAGAAATTCCCTAAGCCCCGGACCCATCGATTTTGGTCAAAAATGAAAATTTTAAAAGTGCCCCTATTTCTGCTTTAAACTTTAGTTACCATCCCAAAATGAATCCCTAAGATGAAAAAAGTTGATTTCGGAGCATGATTTTTGAACAGGAGCTTCAACGGTTTTGTGGCATATGAGAAATTCCCTAAGCCCCGGACCCATCGATTTTGGTCTAAAATGAAAATTTTAAAAGTGCCCCTATTTCTGCTTTAAACTTTAGTTACCATCCCAAAATGAATCCCTGAGATGAAAAAAGTTGATTTCAGAGCATGATTTGTGAACAGGAGATTCAACGGTTTTGGGGCATATGAGAAATTCCCTAAGCCCCGGACCCATCGATTTTGGTCAAAAATGAAAATTTTAAAAGTGCCCCTATTTCTGCTTTAAACTTTAGTTACCATCCCAAAATGAATCCCTGAGATGAAAAAAGTTGATTTCGGAGCATGATTTTTGAACAGGAGCTTCAACGGTTTTGTGGCATATGAGAAATTCCCTAAGCCCCGGACCCATCGATATTGGTCAAAAATGAAAATTTTAAAAGTGCCCCTATTTCTGCTTTAAACTTTAGTTACCATCCCAAAATGAATCCCTGAGATGAAAAAAGTTGATTTCGGAGCATGATTTTTGAACAGGAGCTTCAACGGATTTGGGGCATATGAGAAATTCCCTAAGCCCCGGACCCATCGATTTTGGTCAAAAATGAAAATTTTAAAAGTGCCCCTATTTCTGCTTTAAACTTTAGTTACCATCCCAAAATGAATCCCTGAGATGAAAAAAGTTGATTTCGGAGCATGATTTTTTAACAGGAGCTTCAACGGTTTTGGGGCATATGAGAAATTCCCTAAGCCCCGGACCCATCGATTCTGGTCAAAAATGAAAATTTTAAAAGTGCCCCTATTTCTGCTTAAAACTTTAGTTACCATCCCAAAATGAATCCCTGAGATGAAAAAAGTTGATTTCGGAGCATGATTTGTGAACAGGAGATTCAACGGTTTTTGGGCATATGAGAAATTCCCTAAGCCCCGGACACATCGATTTTGGTCAAAAATGAAAATTTTAAAAGTGCCCCTATTTCTGCTTTAAACTTTAGTTACCATCCCAAAATGAATCCCTGAGATGAAAAAAGTTGATTTCGGAGCATGATTTTTGAACAGGAGCTTCAACGGTTTTGGGGCATATGAGAAATTCCCTAAGCCCCGGACCCATCGATTTTGGTCAAAAATGAAAATTTTAAAAGTGCCCCTATTTCTGCTTTAAACTTTAGTTACCATCCCAAAATGAATCCCTAAGATGAAAAAAGTTGATTTCGGAGCATGATTTTTGAACAGGAGCTTCAACGGTTTTGTGGCATATGAGAAATTCCCTAAGCCCCGGACCCATCGATTTTGGTCTAAAATGAAAATTTTAAAAGTGCCCCTATTTCTGCTTTAAACTTTAGTTACCATCCCAAAATGAATCCCTGAGATGAAAAAAGTTGATTTCAGAGCATGATTTGTGAACAGGAGATTCAACGGTTTTGGGGCATATGAGAAATTCCCTAAGCCCCGGACCCATCGATTTTGGTCAAAAATGAAAATTTTAAAAGTGCCCCTATTTCTGCTTTAAACTTTAGTTACCATCCCAAAATGAATCCCTGAGATGAAAAAAGTTGATTTCGGAGCATGATTTTTGAACAGGAGCTTCAACGGATTTGGGGCATATGAGAAATTCCCTAAGCCCCGGACCCATCGATTTTGGTCAAAAATGAAAATTTTAAAAGTGCCCCTATTTCTGCTTTAAACTTTAGTTACCATCCCAAAATGAATCCCTGAGATGAAAAAAGTTGATTTCGGAGCATGATTTTTGAACAGGAGCTTCAACGGTTTTGTGGCATATGAGAAATTCCCTAAGCCCCGGACCCATCGATATTGGTCAAAAATGAAAATTTTAAAAGTGCCCCTATTTCTGCTTTAAACTTTAGTTACCATCCCAAAATGAATCCCTGAGATGAAAAAAGTTGATTTCGGAGCATGATTTTTGAACAGGAGCTTCAACGGATTTGGGGCATATGAGAAATTCCCTAAGCCCCGGACCCATCGATTTTGGTCAAAAATGAAAATTTTAAAAGTGCCCCTATTTCTGCTTTAAACTTTAGTTACCATCCCAAAATGAATCCCTGAGATGAAAAAAGTTGATTTCGGAGCATGATTTTTTAACAGGAGCTTCAACGGTTTTGGGGCATATGAGAAATTCCCTAAGCCCCGGACCCATCGATTCTGGTCAAAAATGAAAATTTTAAAAGTGCCCCTATTTCTGCTTAAAACTTTAGTTACCATCCCAAAATGAATCCCTGAGATGAAAAAAGTTGATTTCGGAGCATGATTTGTGAACAGGAGATTCAATGGTTTTTGGGCATATGAGAAATTCCCTAAGCCCCGGACACATCGATTTTGGTCAAAAATGAAAATTTTAAAAGTGCCCCTATTTCTGCTTTAAACTTTAGTTACCATCCCAAAATGAATCCCTGAGATGAAAAAAGTTGATTTCAGAGCATGATTTTTTAACAGGAGCTTCAACGGTTTTGGGGCATATGAGAAATTCCCTAAGCCCCGGACACATCGATTTTGGTCAAAAATGAAAATTTTAAAAGTGCCCCTATTTCTGCTTTAAACTTTAGTTACCATCCCAAAATGAATCCCTGAGATGAAAAAAGTTGATTTCGGAGCATGATTTTTGAACAGGAGCTTCAACGGTTTTGGGGCATATGAGAAATTCCCTAAGCCCCGGACCCATCGATTTTGGTCAAAAATGAAAATTTTAAAAGTGCCCCTATTTCTGCTTTAAACTTTAGTTACCATCCCAAAATGAATCCCTAAGATGAAAAAAGTTGATTTCGGAGCATGATTTTTGAACAGGAGCTTCAACGGTTTTGTGGCATATGAGAAATTCCCTAAGCCCCGGACCCATCGATTTTGGTCTAAAATGAAAATTTTAAAAGTGCCCCTATTTCTGCTTTAAACTTTAGTTACCATCCCAAAATGAATCCCTGAGATGAAAAAAGTTGATTTCAGAGCATGATTTGTGAACAGGAGATTCAACGGTTTTGGGGCATATGAGAAATTCCCTAAGCCCCGGACCCATCGATTTTGGTCAAAAATGAAAATTTTAAAAGTGCCCCTATTTCTGCTTTAAACTTTAGTTACCATCCCAAAATGAATCCCTGAGATGAAAAAAGTTGATTTCGGAGCATGATTTTTGAACAGGAGCTTCAACGGATTTGGGGCATATGAGAAATTCCCTAAGCCCCGGACCCATCGATTTTGGTCAAAAATGAAAATTTTAAAAGTGCCCCTATTTCTGCTTTAAACTTTAGTTACCATCCCAAAATGAATCCCTGAGATGAAAAAAGTTGATTTCGGAGCATGATTTTTGAACAGGAGCTTCAACGGTTTTGTGGCATATGAGAAATTCCCTAAGCCCCGGACCCATCGATATTGGTCAAAAATGAAAATTTTAAAAGTGCCCCTATTTCTGCTTTAAACTTTAGTTACCATCCCAAAATGAATCCCTGAGATGAAAAAAGTTGATTTCGGAGCATGATTTTTGAACAGGAGCTTCAACGGATTTGGGGCATATGAGAAATTCCCTAAGCCCCGGACCCATCGATTTTGGTCAAAAATGAAAATTTTAAAAGTGCCCCTATTTCTGCTTTAAACTTTAGTTACCATCCCAAAATGAATCCCTGAGATGAAAAAAGTTGATTTCGGAGCATGATTTTTTAACAGGAGCTTCAACGGTTTTGGGGCATATGAGAAATTCCCTAAGCCCCGGACCCATCGATTCTGGTCAAAAATGAAAATTTTAAAAGTGCCCCTATTTCTGCTTAAAACTTTAGTTACCATCCCAAAATGAATCCCTGAGATGAAAAAAGTTGATTTCGGAGCATGATTTGTGAACAGGAGATTCAACGGTTTTTGGGCATATGAGAAATTCCCTAAGCCCCGGACACATCGATTTTGGTCAAAAATGAAAATTTTAAAAGTGCCCCTATTTCTGCTTTAAACTTTAGTTACCATCCCAAAATGAATCCCTGAGATGAAAAAAGTTGATTTCAGAGCATGATTTTTTAACAGGAGCTTCAACGGTTTTGGGGCATATGAGAAATTCCCTAAGCCCCGGACCCATCGATTTTGGTCAAAAATGAAAATTTTAAAAGTGCCCCTATTTCTGCTTTAAACTTTAGTTACCATCCCAAAATGAATACCTGAGATGAAAAAAGTTGATTTCGGAGCATGATTTTTTAACAGGAGCTTCAACGGTTTTGGGGAATATGAGAAATTCCCTGAGCCCCAGACCCATCGATTTTAGTCAAAAATGAAAATTGTAAAAGTGCCCCTATTTCTGCTTTAAACTTTAGTTACCATCCCAAAATGAATCCCTGAGATGAAAAAAGTTGATTTCGGAGCATGATTTTTGAACAGGAGCTTCAACGGTTTTGGGGCATATGAGAAATTCCCTAAGCCCCGGACCCATCGATTTTGGTCAAAAATGAAAATTTTAAAAGTGCCCCTATTTCTGCTTTAAACTTTAGTTACCATCCCAAAATGAATCCCTAAGATGAAAAAAGTTGATTTCGGAGCATGATTTTTGAACAGGAGCTTCAACGGTTTTGTGGCATATGAGAAATTCCCTAAGCCCCGGACCCATCGATTTTGGTCTAAAATGAAAATTTTAAAAGTGCCCCTATTTCTGCTTTAAACTTTAGTTACCATCCCAAAATGAATCCCTGAGATGAAAAAAGTTGATTTCGGAGCATGATTTTTGAACAGGAGCTTCAACGGTTTTGGGGCATATGAGAAATTCCCTAAGCCCCGGACCCATCGATTTTGGTCAAAAATGAAAATTTTAAAAGTGCCCCTATTTCTGCTTTAAACTTTAGTTACCATCCCAAAATGAATACCTGAGATGAAAAAAGTTGATTTCGGAGCATGATTTTTGAACAGGAGCTTCAACGGTTTTGGGGAATATGAGAAATTCCCTGAGCCCCAGACCCATCGATTTTAGTCAAAAATGAAAATTGTAAAAGTGCCCCTATTTCTGCTTTAAACTTTAGTTACCATCCCAAAATGAATCCCTGAGATGAAAAAAGTTGATTTCGGAGCATGATTTTTGAACAGGAGCTTCAACGGTTTTGGGGCATATGAGAAATTCCCTAAGCCCCGGACCCATCGATTTTGGTCAAAAATGAAAATTTTAAAAGTGCCCCTATTTCTGCTTTAAACTTTAGTTACCATCCCAAAATGAATCCCTAAGATGAAAAAAGTTGATTTCGGAGCATGATTTTTGAACAGGAGCTTCAACGGTTTTGTGGCATATGAGAAATTCCCTAAGCCCCGGACCCATCGATTTTGGTCTAAAATGAAAATTTTAAAAGTGCCCCTATTTCTGCTTTAAACTTTAGTTACCATCCCAAAATGAATCCCTGAGATGAAAAAAGTTGATTTCGGAGCATGATTTTTGAACAGGAGCTTCAACGGTTTTGTGGCATATGAGAAATTCCCTAAGCCCCGGACCCATCGATTTTGGTCAAAAATGAAAATTTTAAAAGTGCCCCTATTTCTGCTTTAAACTTTAGTTACCATCCCAAAATGAATCCCGTAGATGAAAAAAGTTGATTTCGGAGCATGATTTTTGAACAGGAGCTTCAACGGTTTTGTGGCATATGAGAAATTCCCTAAGCCCCGGACCGATCGATTTTGGTCAAAAATGAAAATTTTAAAAGTGCCCCTATTTCTGCTTTAAACTTTAGTTACCATCCCAAAATGAATCCCTGAGATGAAAAAAGTTGATTTCAGAGCATGATTTTTGAACAGGAGCTTCAACGGTTTTGGGGCATATGAGAAATTCCCTAAGACCCGGACCCATCGATTTTGGTCAAAAATGAAAATTTTAAAAGTGCCCCTATTTCTGCTTTAAACTTTAGTTACCATCCCAAAATGAATCCCTGAGATGAAAAAAGTTGATTTCGGAGCATGATTTTTTAACAGGAGCTTCAACGGTTTTGGGGCATATGAGAAATTCCCTAAGCCCCGGACCCATCGATTCTGGTCAAAAATGAAAATTTTAAAAGTGCCCCTATTTCTGCTTAAAACTTTAGTTACCATCCCAAAATGAATCCCTGAGATGAAAAAAGTTGATTTCGGAGCATGATTTGTGAACAGGAGATTCAACGGTTTTTGGGCATATGAGAAATTCCCTAAGCCCCGGACACATCGATTTTGGTCAAAAATGAAAATTTTAAAAGTGCCCCTATTTCTGCTTTAAACTTTAGTTACCATCCCAAAATGAATCCCTGAGATGAAAAAAGTTGATTTCAGAGCATGATTTTTGAACAGGAGCTTCAACGGTTTTGGGGCATATGAGAAATTCCCTAAGCCCCGGACCCATCGATTTTGGTCAAAAATGAAAATTTTAAAAGTGCCCCTATTTCTGCTTTAAACTTTAGTTACCATCCCAAAATGAATCCCTGAGATGAAAAAAGTTGATTTCGGAGCATGATTTTTGAACAGGAGCTTCAACGGTTTTGGGGCATATGAGAAATTCCCTAAGCCCCGGACCCATCGATTTTGGTCAAAAATGAAAATTTTAAAAGTGCCCCTATTTCTGCTTTAAACTTTAGTTACCATCCCAAAATGAATCCCTAAGATGAAAAAAGTTGATTTCGGAGCATGATTTTTGAACAGGAGCTTCAACGGTTTTGTGGCATATGAGAAATTCCCTAAGCCCCGGACCCATCGATTTTGGTCTAAAATGAAAATTTTAAAAGTGCCCCTATTTCTGCTTTAAACTTTAGTTACCATCCCAAAATGAATCCCTGAGATGAAAAAAGTTGATTTCGGAGCATGATTTTTGAACAGGAGCTTCAACGGTTTTGTGGCATATGAGAAATTCCCTAAGCCCCGGACCCATCGATTTTGGTCAAAAATGAAAATTTTAAAAGTGCCCCTATTTCTGCTTTAAACTTTAGTTACCATCCCAAAATGAATCCCGTAGATGAAAAAAGTTGATTTCGGAGCATGATTTTTGAACAGGAGCTTCAACGGTTTTGTGGCATATGAGAAATTCCCTAAGCCCCGGACCGATCGATTTTGGTCAAAAATGAAAATTTTAAAAGTGCCCCTATTTCTGCTTTAAACTTTAGTTACCATCCCAAAATGAATCCCTGAGATGAAAAAAGTTGATTTCAGAGCATGATTTTTGAACAGGAGCTTCAACGGTTTTGGGGCATATGAGAAATTCCCTAAGACCCGGACCCATCGATTTTGGTCAAAAATGAAAATTTTAAAAGTGCCCCTATTTCTGCTTTAAACTTTAGTTACCATCCCAAAATGAATCCCTGAGATGAAAAAAGTTGATTTCGGAGCATGATTTTTTAACAGGAGCTTCAACGGTTTTGGGGCATATGAGAAATTCCCTAAGCCCCGGACCCATCGATTCTGGTCAAAAATGAAAATTTTAAAAGTGCCCCTATTTCTGCTTAAAACTTTAGTTACCATCCCAAAATGAATCCCTGAGATGAAAAAAGTTGATTTCGGAGCATGATTTGTGAACAGGAGATTCAACGGTTTTTGGGCATATGAGAAATTCCCTAAGCCCCGGACACATCGATTTTGGTCAAAAATGAAAATTTTAAAAGTGCCCCTATTTCTGCTTTAAACTTTAGTTACCATCCCAAAATGAATCCCTGAGATGAAAAAAGTTGATTTCAGAGCATGATTTTTGAACAGGAGCTTCAACGGTTTTGGGGCATATGAGAAATTCCCTAAGCCCCGGACCCATCGATTTTGGTCAAAAATGAAAATTTTAAAAGTGCCCCTATTTCTGCTTTAAACTTTAGTTACCATCCCAAAATGAATACCTGAGATGAAAAAAGTTGATTTCGGAGCATGATTTTTGAACAGGAGCTTCAACGGTTTTGGGGCATATGAGAAATTCCCTAAGCCCCGGACCCATCGATTTTGGTCAAAAATGAAAATTTTAAAAGTGCCCCTATTTCTGCTTTAAACTTTAGTTACCATCCCAAAATGAATCCCTAAGATGAAAAAAGTTGATTTCGGAGCATGATTTTTGAACAGGAGCTTCAACGGTTTTGTGGCATATGAGAAATTCCCTAAGCCCCGGACCCATCGATTTTGGTCTAAAATGAAAATTTTAAAAGTGCCCCTATTTCTGCTTTAAACTTTAGTTACCATCCCAAAATGAATCCCTGAGATGAAAAAAGTTGATTTCAGAGCATGATTTGTGAACAGGAGATTCAACGGTTTTGGGGCATATGAGAAATTCCCTAAGCCCCGGACCCATCGATTTTGGTCAAAAATGAAAATTTTAAAAGTGCCCCTATTTCTGCTTTAAACTTTAGTTACCATCCCAAAATGAATCCCTGAGATGAAAAAAGTTGATTTCAGAGCATGATTTGTGAACAGGAGATTCAACGGTTTTGGGGCATATGAGAAATTCCCTAAGCCCCGGACCCATCGATTTTGGTCAAAAATGAAAATGTTAAAAGTGCCCCTATTTCTGCTTTAAACTTTAGTTACCATCCCAAAATGAATCCCTGAGATGAAAAAAGTTGATTTCGGAGCATGATTTTTGAACAGGAGCTTCAAAGGTTTTGGGGCATATGAGAAATTCCCTAAGCCCCGGACCCATCGATTTTGGTCAAAAATGAAAATTTTAAAAGTGCCCCTATTTCTGCTTTAAACTTTAGTTACTATCCCAAAATGAATCCCTGAGATGAAAAAAGTTAATTTCGGAGCATGATTTTTGAACAGGAGCTTCAACGGTTTTGGGGCATATGAGAAATTCCCTAAGCCCCGGACCCATCGATTTTGGTCAAAAATGAAAATTTTAAAAGTGCCCCTATTTCTGCTTTAAACTTTAGTTACCATCCCAAAATGAATCCCTGAGATGAAAAAAGTTGATTTCGGAGCATGATTTTTGAACAGGAGCTTCAACGGATTTGGGGCATATGAGAAATTCCCTAAGCCCCGGACCCATTGATTTTGGTCAAAAATGAAAATTTTAAAAGTGCCCCTATTTCTGCTTTAAACTTTAGTTACCATCCCAAAATGAATCCCTGAGATGAAAAAAGTTGATTTCGGAGCATGATTTTTGAACAGGAGCTTCAACGGTTTTGTGGCATATGAGAAATTCCCTAAGCCCCGGACCCATCGATATTGGTCAAAAATGAAAATTTTAAAAGTGCCCCTATTTCTGCTTTAAACTTTAGTTACCATCCCAAAATGAATCCCTGAGATGAAAAAAGTTGATTTCGGAGCATGATTTTTGAACAGGAGCTTCAACGGTTTTGGGGCATATGAGAAATTCCATGAGCCCCGGACCCATCGATTTTGGTCAAAAATGAAAATTTTAAAAGTCCCCCTATTTCTGCTTTAAACTTTAGTTACCATCCCAAAATGAATCCCTGAGATGAAAAAAGTTGATTTCGGAGCATGATTTTTGAACAGGAGCTTCAACGGTTTTGGGGCATATGAGAAATTCCCTAAGCCCCGGACCCATCGATTTTGGTCAAAAATGAAAATTTTAAAAGTGCCCCTATTTCTGCTTTAAACTTTAGTTACCATCCCAAAATGAATCCCTGAGATGAAAAAAGTTGATTTCGGAGCATGATTTTTGAACAGGAGCTTCAACGGTTTTGTGGCATATGAGAAATTCCCTAAGCCCCGGACCCATCGATTTTGGTCAAAAATGAAAATTTTAAAAGTGCCCCTATTTCTGCTTTAAACTTTAGTTACCATCCCAAAATGAATCCCTGAGATGAAAAAAGTTGATTTCGAAGCATGATTTTTGAACAGGAGTTTCAACGGTTTTGGGGCATATGAGAAATTCCCTAAGCCCCGGACCCATCGATTTTGGTCAAAAATGAAAATTTTAAAAGTGCCCCTATTTCTGCTTTAAACTTTAGTTACCATCCCAAAATGAATCCCTGAGATGAAAAAAGTTGATTTCGGAGCATGATTTTTGAACAGGAGCTTCAACGGTTTTGTGGCATATGAGAAATTCCCTAAGCCCCGGACCCATCGATTTTGGTCAAAAATGAAAATTTTAAAAGTGCCCCTATTTCTGCTTTAAACTTTAGTTACCATCCCAAAATGAATCCCTGAGATGAAAAAAGTTGATTTCGGAGCATGATTTTTGAACAGGAGCTTCAACGGTTTGGGGGCATATGAGAAATTCCCTAAGCCCCGGACCCATCGATTTTGGTCAAAAATGAAAATTTTAAAAGTGTCCATATTTCTGTTTTAAACTTTAGTTACCATCCCAAAATGAATACCTGAGATGAAAAAAGTTGATTTCGGAGCATGATTTTTGAACAGGAGCTTCAACGGTTTTGGGGCATATGAGAAATTCCCTGAGCCCCAGACCCATCGATTTTAGTCAAAAATGAAAATTGTAAAAGTGCCCCTATTTCTGCTTTAAACTTTAGTTACCATCCCA
>NW_026968997.1:0-58559 GCF_028390025.1 Pseudophryne corroboree
ATATCATGGCGATGGGACCTAAATCTAAGCACAGAATGCATTTATGTCACATATACACCTTATACACACAGCCTGAAGGTAATTGTAGCCAATATTTTTAATAACTTTATTAAACAAAGTGTGTCTACATTCACACAATTCATGTATGTTTCATATAGACCTTATACACACAGCCTGAAGGTCATTTAATACAATATTTGTAATAACTTTGTGTATTAAACAAAGTTTGTGTACATTGAGACATCAAAAAACAAAGATTTCACTATCTCACTCTCACTCAAAAAAGTCCGTATTTCGGAATATTCCGTATTTCGGAATATTTGGATATGGGATACTCAACCTGTAATATCAAGCTTAAACAATAAAATTAGTACTTCTAGTAGATAGTGGTGGGAAAACAAAGAACACACTAATCCGCATATATATGTATATACAGATAGAATTTCTAATGGACACACAGATACCTAATATGTTGCTTTATTACTTTAACTTTAAATACGTCTTGCTTTATAGAGATTTATAGAGATTATTTTTTATATATAGTTTGAATATTTATCATCCTCTCTATTCCTTTGAAGGGGTTTCGTGTTTCAAGTTATTCCCACCACTTTCTGAAAACACATATATTCAATATAAAAAGGAATCTCTGAGTATAACCATTAATTTAATTAGAAAGCTCCAAGAAACAAGTATTTCAAAAGAGCTCATAATAACTAGACAGCTAAAATAGCTCAGTGAGTAAGTGACTGAGCTACAGTGAGAGAGGTCATCGGTTCAAATCCAACCTAGACTCAATTACTTTATATAGAATTGTTCATATGTTTTAATGTTTACAGCCATTTAGAACGGTTGAATCACACCCCAATGGTTGTTATTGGAGAATACATTTATATTATAGGTTTAATCTATTAGGTACGTATATTGAGAAGAGGCAACAAATAAATCACAAGTTGTGGCAAGATTAAGGTGGAGGAAATACCTACAGCTGTATAAACTATTTATAACCCACCCAAAGCATATCGGACCAAACCACTGTATTCGAAATAGTAGGAGAGAAAATATTCAAATAGATGTTCCGAAGATATACAGATAATAATAATTAAATAGAAAAATCTTTTCTGAATCATCAGTCATTGTGACAGAGACCATCTGAGTTAGCCATGTGCATCGTCATATTCAGTGTAAATTGGTGAATAAATATATATATATATATATATATATATATATATATATATATATATATATATATATATATATGAGTCTATTGTTGCTCATATCACACTAGACAAAGAATAATCCAGAGATAGATACAAAGTACCATGGCCCTCATTCCGAGTTGATCGCTCGCAAGGCGATTTTAGCAGAGTTACACACGCGGGGGGTAATTCCAAGTTGATCGCAGCAGGATTTTTGATAGCAATTGGGCAAAACCATGTGCACTGCAGGGGAAGCAGATATATCATGTGCAGAGAGAGTTAGATTTGGGTGGGTTATTTTTCTGTTTCTGTTTATGTTTCTGTGCAGGGTAAATACTGGCTGCTTTTTTTTTACACTGTAAATTAGATTGCAGATTGAACTCACCACACCCAAATCTAACTCTCTCTGCACATGTTATATCTACCCCTCCTGCAGTGCACATGGTTTTGCCCAATTGCTAACTTTCTTGCTGCTGCGATCAACTCAGAATGAGGGCCGCTAAGCCTACGCCTACTGGGAGTGTATCTTAGCTTCTTAAAATTGCGACCGATGTATTCGCAATATTGCGATTACAAACTACTTTGCAGTTTCTGAGTAACTTCAGACTTACTCTGCCTGTGCGATCAGCTCAGTGCTTGTCGTTCCTGGTTTGACGTCATAAACACACCCAGCGTTCGCCCAGACACTCCCCCGTTTCTCCAGCCACTCCTGCGTTTTTTCCGGAAACGGTAGCGTTTTTATCCACACGCCCATAAAACGCCGTGTTTCCGCCCAGTAACACCCATTTCCTGTCAATCACACTACGATCGCCGGAGCGAAGAAAAAGCCGTGAGTAAAAATACTTTCTTCTTAGCAAAATAACTTGGCGCAGTCGCAGTCAGGGCCGGTTCCGGGGCGCCTGGCGCCCCGGGCGGCATCAGGGGGCGCGGCTTCGTACAGGAGGCGTGGTCATTTACGCCCCCTGCACAGACTGGAATGATGCGCGGTGCGCGATGACGTCATCGCGCACCGCACATCAAAGTTCCTCTCCACGAAGGGAAACTTCGTAGCGTCTAGTTCCCTTCGTGGAGAGGACCTTGGCTGTGCGGTGCGCGATGACGTCATCGCGCACCGCACAGTAAAGGACCTCTCTATGAAGGGAAACTAGACGCGTACGCGTCTAGTTTCCCTTCCCAGCGGACAGCGGCAGCAGGGGGACAGCGGGGGCCGGGGGGCACACCCTGCAGCAGCGGATCTTGCCCTGGTGCGGCGCCCTCCGGATGGCGCCCTGCGCCCTCCGGAAGGCGGCGCCCCGGGCAAAAGTCCTGCTTGCCCGTGGCAAGATCCGCTACTGGTCGCAGTGCGAACATTGCGCATGCGTACTAAGCGGATTTTCATTGCGATGCGATGAAAAAGAACGAGCGAACGACTCGGAATGAGGGCCCATGTGTATCATATACTCCATAGATATCTCAAAGGATATATATGTATGTATAGACTAAGTTTTTTAACAGAAGGATAAGAAAACAGCCAGGGAAAAAAAGAGGGGAGGAAAGAAGAAAAAAAAGGAAGCTATAGGATAAAATAGAATAACATACAGATATTGATTCATATATTATTCAGCTCAATGTTTTCGTTGAGACCTAGAGGGAACAAAGTATCTAGTATACAAATCCAGTATGCTTCCCTCTTACAGAGGAGGTTATATCTATCCCCACCTGGGAATGTCTGTTTTATATGTTCAACTCCCTGTATGGACAGAACCCCACAATCATCTCCATGGAGTGAGCAAACATGTCTAGGTACACAGTGTTTAGTTGACTTTTTAAGAATGAATCTTCTATGTTCTAAAAACCTAGAGAGCGTATTGTTCTACCGACATAGGGGTATATGCAATAGCGGGCGAATCGCGTCATTAGATCCGCCCCTGTATAATTCGCCCGCTATCGCCAGCCGCAGCCCTGTCGCCGGGACCCTGAATTCACAATATTCAATGTATAACTGATTTGCCCCTCCCGCAGGCGGATTACGGCCAATCGGCGAGTAGTGGGCGTACTGAATTCGCCTTCCCGCCGAAAGCAGCCCTTTATTAGGGCTTGTTTGCTGCATGCTCTGCAGCCATTTTGTGAACCTGCAGAGAGGTGTGAGGAGGTGCAGAGCTAGCAATTTGGTTGTTTGCTGTGGATATCGTTTGGACACCCCAGCAGGCTTTATTCCAGGACAGTCAGGAGGATTCCTGTTACCCGGAGGAGAGCCATTTTAGGAGCTTTTACTACATTTGTAGGTAAGTACCACATGTGTGTCTGGTGTTGCATGTATGTGTTTGTGTAGTGGGGGTTGCCATGAGGTGTACATGGGGTGTTTGTGTATGTGTGCATGTGTGCAGGTATGTGTATAGCCCCTTGCTTGTGTTGCTGCATTTTTTGGGGGAGACTTGTGTTTTGGGGTAGTTTTTCACGTTTTTTTTTTATTCTTTAAATGACTTTTTTGGGTCTTCTATTTGCATTGGTGTACCTCCTGAGTGTGTTGGGATGCTTTCTGGCCATTTTGGGGTGATTTGGAGCAAGTTTAGTCGACAGCCAGGTCGACATGTGCTGTCGGCAGTTTGTCAAACATGTGTTTTCCCGCCTAATTTTGCAGTGGTGTGCCTCCTGAGTGTGTTGGGATGCTTTCTGGCCATTTTGGGGTGATTTGGAGCAAGTTTAGTCGACAGCCAGGTCGACATGTGCTGCTGACTGTCTTGCAAACATGTGTTTTCCCGCCTAATTTTGCAGTGGTGTGCCTCCTGAGTGTGTTGGGATGCTTTCTGGCCATTTTGGGGTGATTTGGAGCAAGTTTAGTCGACAGCCAGGTCGACATGTGCTGCTGACTGTCTTGCAAACATGTGTTTTCCCGCCTAATTTTGCAGTGGTGTGCCTCCTGAGTGTGTTGGGATGCTTTCTGGCCATTTTGGGGTGATTTGGAGCAAGTTTAGTCGACAGCCAGGTCGACATGTGCTGCTGACTGTCTTGCAAACATGTGTTTTCCCGCCTAATTTTGCAGTGGTGTGCCTCCTGAGTGTGTTGGGATGCTTTCTGGCCATTTTGGGGTGATTTGGAGCAAGTTTAGTCGACAGCCAGGTCGACATGTGCTGTCGGCAGTTTGTCAAACATGTGTTTTCCCGCCTAATTTTGCAGTGGTGTGCCTCCTGAGTGTGTTGGGATGCTTTCTGGCCATTTTGGGGTGATTTGGAGCAAGTTTAGTCGACAGCCAGGTCGACATGTGCTGCTGACTGTCTTACAAACATGTGTTTTCCCGCCTAATTTTGCAGTGGTGTGCCTCCTGAGTGTGTTGGGATGCTTTCTGGCCATTTTGGGGTGATTTGGAGCAAGTTTAGTCGACAGCCAGGTCGACATGTGCTGTCGGCAGTTTGTCAAACATGTGTTTTCCCGCCTAATTTTGCAGTGGTGTGCCTCCTGAGTGTGTTGGGATGCTTTCTGGCCATTTTGGGGTGATTTGGAGCAAGTTTAGTCGACAGCCAGGTCGACATGTGCTGCTGACTGTCTTGCAAACATGTGTTTTCCCGCCTAATTTTGCAGTGGTGTGCCTCCTGAGTGTGTTGGGATGCTTTCTGGCCATTTTGGGGTGATTTGGAGCAAGTTTGGTCGACAGCCAGGTCGACATTTTGTGAGGGGCAGCCATTTTGTGAGGGGCAGCCATTTATACATGTATGTATTTTTATTTTATAACAGAGATGTCAAAGGACAAGCAGACCCGATCCGCCCCTTCCCCCACCCCCTCGGATCTATCCCTGCATAGCAATGAGGAGTGGGAGCCAACCCAGGAGGCGGATACGACCGACCAGGCATCTAGTGACCAGCCGCGGTCGTCAAGGGCCCATGAGAAGTCCAAGAAAAAGCCTAGTAGAAAGGTACTTAACCACACCTGCAGACACAAATAGCATCAAACTTTACCCACTGTAGTTTGCGCAATGCCATGCACACCTACTGGAATATGTGCGCAATGCCAGGGATACTGACACTCACAGGTACATACCGATCCTATTAAAAAAAAAAATATTATTTTTTTTAATCCCTAAAGGCAAGAAGCCAGCCAGAGGAGCAGTCGGAGGAGGAAGCCTCTGGTGAAGATGCAGGACAGAAAAAGCCGCGTGGACCCAGATACACTGAGGCGGAAAACTGTACCCTAGTGGATTGCGTCGACAGGTCCTACGACGTTTTGTATGGACTAAGGGCACAGACCACAGCAGCTAAGGTAAAGCGGAACATCTGGGAATCCATCGCCAGTCAAGTCACTGCAATATCTGGAAACCGCCGGAGCACCAGAAATTGCTTGAAGCGGTACAGTGATTGCCGCAGACAGACCAAGAAGAAGATGGGGATTCAGCGCCGACATGAGACAGCTACGGGAGGTGGCCCGGCTCTCAATCTGAAGTGGCTACCCTGGGAGAACGTTATTAGAAGGCGCATGAACCCTGCCATGGTCGAAGGAGTTCGCGGAGGTGTGGACTCCAGCCGTCCTGCCGGCTTTCCCCAGGAGGAAGAACCGCCCAGAAGACGGAGGAAGGCGGGAGACCAGCCGTCCAAAGGAGGTCTGATGGTAAGAATACATTCACATGAGCTGTACTTCCCTTTAAAATTTTTGTATGTGCTAATGTGCTTTTTTTTTTTTCAGACAGACCTGCCCAGAGGACATCACCTGCGCACAGGACATCGCCAGCGCACGGACCGTCACCTGTGCAGCAGGCATCGGCAGCAGCGCGCGGACCATCAACTGCGCCGCAAGCATCGCGATCACACAGATCGTCACCTGTGCGCCACAGTTCGTCATCGCGCAGTTGGTCACCTGTGCACCAGACGACGTCAGCGCACAGACTATCACCTGTGCGCCAGACACCGTCGGCGACCACACCACAAGATGGGCGCCAAACTACAGCTCCTGCGCGCAGGCCATCACCAGACCGTCGTCTCTCCAGGAGCTCTGGGACTGTGACTGAAGAGCCTCAAGACACAACCCTTGTGGACCCATCACCCGATCTGTTTGAGTCTACAGGGTTAACAGACAAAACTTTTCTTGGGTTTGAGGACAGCCGTGCAGACGTATCCAGCCAGACCCTTGAAAAGTCTTCCGAAACGAGGACCAGTGGAGCTCCTGGAGCAGCGGCATCACAGGATGGAGAAGGTTTGTATTTTTTTTTGTGGGGGGGGGGGGGGGGGGGGGTCAGCAGTTGTGTAAAGTTTATTAACTTTCCCAAAAAGATTATTTTGCAAACAGTGGTGCCACGAACCAGCAGCGGACTAGCTTCGGGGATTGGTTCCTACTTCAGGCCGGATCTCCTACAGGAGTCGTCAGAGGATGACGAGGTGGAAGTGCAGGAGGCTCCAGTTACTACATCCCTGCGTGAGTAAATTGAATAGTGAGCCTTCAAAAAAATGTATGATGAATGTGTATAATATTGTCTAATTTTCTTTTTAGCTGCCCAAATGCAAGTGGTGGCAGACATCCAGGAAGGGCAGAATCCCTCAACTGTTCAGAGGGTTCACACCCTGGCATCAGAGATTGGGACACGCCAGGATACATACACAAATGTCGTGGGAAGCAGACTGGACAACATTGAGAGGACAATGGAGAAAATGTCAAACAGTCTGCTTGAACTGCAGAAGACTTTTTCCGACAGCACGGCCACAATACTACAGATCATAATTCAAGATCATAGGGAGAATATGAACGTACTTAACATTCTGTCCGAATCCATGGTCAAGCTCGTGGAAAACAGCTCATGTCTGGCAGAAAGCAATAAAAACATGTTGGAGAGTCATCAACACTCCTCTTCCAGCCAACAGGTCATCGCAACCACACTGTAGATGATCTATGATAAGCTCCCAGTACCAGTTGATCAACACGCTGGTGATCCACCATATCCGCCGTCGCAAGCCACAAGGACGCATCGTACCCTTCCTCAAGTCCCATCCCAGTACAGACAGTCACAGATGTACCAGGGATATACAGGGATGTACCCCACCCCCCAGATGCCTCCACCACCAGCCGCACAATCTTCAGCAGCATGGGCACCGAGGGCCAGTCGACATACTCCCCAGCCTCCCAGGACATCCACGCCCTATCAGGGGGAAGAAGATAATCCGGACAGACTTCCACCATAAACCCGGTCGTATTGTTTTATTTACTTTTAAATGTTTTTCATGTATCCCTTTCTTCCCCTCCCATTAGTTTGTTGTTTTTCTTACTATTGTTTTTTCTTTGTTGGCCTTCCCCACCCGTGACCGGGTACTACCAAGGAGCTTTGTGTAGGCATACATGCGCGGGCATGTATGCGGGCGCGTGTGGTAACGGATGAAAGCTCCTTGTGGCTACATGTATGATGGGCCAAAGAGCTATTCTGATACCACTTTTTTCTTCCAAAAATCCTTTTTGTAATGGTGTACAGTAGGCTTTCATTGTGTGAATTTACTATTCACTAGTCTGTGTTTTTGACTTATTCATAGGATTGGTGGGGAAAAATGAAGTGGACGGCATAAGTTCGTGTTGTGCGTACCAAGGTGAGTAGAACCATGTTTCATTCAAGAAACTTTGAACCGCATGCCTTTGTAGAACAACACCGTCCAGCAATAGGTCATGCTGGGCTGTGTTGTTCCACAAATGTTAGCGTGTCAAAGTGCTGACCACTGACGCCACTCTTTCACTTTGAACCGCATGCCTTTGTAGAACAACACCGTCCAGCAATAGGTCATGCTGGGCTGTGTTGTCCACAAATGTTAGCGTGTCAAAGTGCTGACCACTGACGCCACTCTTTCACTTAGAACCGCATGCCTTTGTAGAACAACACCGTCCAGCAATAGGTCATGCTGGTCTGTGTTGTTCCACAAATGTTAGCGTGTCAAAGTGCTGACCACTGACGCCACTCTTTCACTTTGAACCGCATGCCTTTGTAGAACAACACCGTCCAGCAATAGGTCATGCTGGGCTGTGTTGTTCCACAAATGTTAGCGTGTCAAAGTGCTGACCACTGACGCCACTCTTTCACTTTGAACCGCATGCCTTTGTAGAACAACACCGTCCAGCAATAGGTCATGCTGGGCTGTGTTGTTCCACAAATGTTAGCGTGTCAAAGTGCTGACCACTGACGCCACTCTTTCACTTTGAACCGCATGCCTTTGTAGAACAACACCGTCCAGCAATAGGTCATGCTGGGCTGTGTTGTTCCACAAATGTTAGCGTGTCAAAGTGCTGACCACTGACGCCACTCTTTCACTTTGAACCGCATGCCGTTGTAGAACAACACCGTCCAGCAATGGGTCATGCTGGGCTGTGTTGTTCCACAAATTTTCATTGAAAAGAAATGAACATGAATTTAGTGTGTCTTTACTTTAATATACGTTTTTTTCTTTTCCCCACAGATATCTATATACACAAGAAAAGAATGTAAAGAAGAACAAACTACTTTTTTGTTTTAAATAACTTTCAAACTTTATTAAAAAATAACATTTTTCTTCAATAAACTTTTAAAAATAGAAGTTTCCTGTGGTTTTTATTAAAATTTGTAATGCAATTTAATTGTACGTAAGTAGATTGCCCAGGGAACATCAGGGGAACTGTCTCCTCACATCCACGCCACTTGGGAAGATACACCGCAGGACCTGTGGAAGAGAACAGTTTGAGCTTCCAGATATGGGGGATAGTGTCACCCTGGGACTGGGAAAAAGAGGTACATACAACAGTCCACACAACACAAGCGGGGAACAGTGGGCCCAAATGCAACCCTCCATCACTTGCGTCACTACACATCCAAACATTCCCTGATCCAGCATTGGTGTATCAGGAGGGAATGTTTGGATGTGCAGTCTTGCAAATGCCGGAGTGCTGCACTTTGGACATGTCGGGGTGATTTGGGACAAGGGAGTTTTGGGCAATACATCTCACCTGAGGGGGGTTGTCTGCTACATGGAGGAGGGTCAGGTCCACATCACCAGTAGGTCGCCCATGGTAGAGTTGGATAAAAGGGTCAAATATTTGCGGTAAACCAACAGGATAAAACAGGGGGGAACGAACTGTATATACACGGCCTGGGGATACACATCAACAGGATGTAAAACTCTGTAATAGATAAATGAAGAATTTTTTTTAAAAAAAATCCAATGTCAGTTTACACGATAATACAAATGTTGTCAGTATACTCACAGGCAACTGAAAAAATTTTTTGGATCAATGTCCGCCGGGAATCCTCTCCTTCGTCCATACCCACCGGTAGAGCAGAAGAACGGTTCCCGCGTAGGAAAGCACTACGACGAAGAGTCACCGGCAAACGGTTTGCGACACATATGTTGTGTAAAATACAACATGCATTTACCATGCCGCAAACCTTCGACGGTGAGTACAAAAGAGCACCGCCGGAAGTGTCTAAACATCGAAACCGGCTTTTAAGTACACCGAAGGCACGCTCAATTATTCCCCTCGATGCAATGTGTTTCTCTTGGTAACGTTTTTCTGCTCTACCAACAGGATTAGACAATGGGGTCAACAGCCACGGTTTGTTTGGATAACCCGCATCGCCTATAGAAAATATAAAAAAAATGTTAGGTACTTGTAAAAAATAATAAAAAAAATAATAAAATAATAAAAAAATGAAAATACATACCTAACAGCCAGCCACCAGGCATGTTTCCTGTTTCGAACTTGTCAAACAGCGATGACTGGCTTAGGATGAAGGAGTCGTGAGATGATCCAGGAAATCCCACAAAAATGTTCAAAAATCTCATGTTTACATCACAGACCGCCTGCACGTTCAGGGAATGGAACTGTTTTCGATTCCGAAAACATTCCTCTGAATTTCGTGGCGGTCTGATCTGCACGTGGGTACAGTCAATCGCGCCCAGCACATTGGGAAATTTGTATTTGTTGAAAAAGCCTAATTTGATCTCACGACATTCGCTGTCCGTCTCTGGAAATGTGATGTACTGGATCGTCAATTTGCGGAAAGCCCTAATGACTTGGGTTATACAGCGCGACAGAGTCGACTGAGAAAAACCGCATGTTTGAGACAGTGTAGGCTGGAATGTGCCTGACGCCAAAAAATGTAACGTCCCCAGCAGTTTCTGAAACCGCTGATTGCACGATTTGACCGTGCCCGAGGTTCCAAGTCGGCCTCCAACAGAGCGTACAGCGAATATATGTCGCGAGTCGATAAGCGATAATTTTGTATCACCTCGAACTCGCTGAGATCCTCCAGTTCACGCCTAGTGCGATACTGGCGTGGACGTGGAAATGAAACCCGCAATACTGGCTCACCCAATGCAGACATTTGCTGACCTGGATCCTGATGTTCATCTGCACTTTCTTCCTCCATCAAGCTTGCAGCCAGCATGAACACCACAATCTGGTCAGAAAAAGGCTCCATCATTGTAGTCAGTACAAAAATAGGAATGTGTTTTAAAACGCAGGGATTTTCCTAAAAAAACGATTCCACAAGAGAGTTGACTGTAATGGCTCCTCTCCCTGTAGTCTCAAACCCAGGAGTGAGGAGATAGGAGGGGCTTTGCAGAAGTGTATCCTGGGTAAAACTGTGGAATCATGGGTAAATTTCCCTCAGGAGATTGAAGAAAAAAATAATCCTTTAAAAAATCAATTAAATAATACTTGTGAGTCATAAAAAGACAAACCAAGTAGATAATCCTTTCAAATATAAATAGATATGCTACTAGCAATCCTCAAATATCCCAAAAAATGATGTTCTAAAAATTTTTTTTGAGAACCCGCCAGTCAACTGAGGCGGACTAAAATAGGCGAATTTGCGGTCGAAAAGTACTGCAGGCGAATTTCCAAACTTGAATTGAATATGCTTGAGGCGAATTGCAGCATCTGTACCATTGCAGAAAAGTCGAATGCGGAAAAAGTCGAATTGACAAAAGTCGAATTTTGAAGGTCCGTTTTTTTTGCGATAAAGTACTGCACTGCATAGGCGAATTGATTTTTTGAGGCGAAAACGTTCCGGAATTCGACTTTTTCAGAAATTCGCCCGCTATTGCATATACCCCACTAAGTCCTAACCTTACTCCATCCTCTCCCATCCTGTAACCCTGAATAACTCTGCTGTTCTATCCTTATATATGTGCAGAAACATGCTATATACTGCACATAGCAACCAGAATATATGTCTCAAGATATTGCACTTCTGGATACCAAACACGAAGTCCTAACCTTACTCCATCCCCTCACATCCTGTAACCCTGAATAACTCTGCTGTTCTATCCTTATATATGTGCAGAAACATGCTATATACTGCACATAGCAACCAGAATATATGTCTCAAGATATTGCACTTCTGGATACCAAACACTAAGTCCTAACCTTACTCCATCCCCTCACATCCTGTAACCCTGAATAACTCTGCTGTTCTATCCTTATATATGTGCAGAAACATGCTATAAACTGCACATAGCAACCAGAATATATGTCTCAAGATATTGCACTTCTGGTTACCAAACACTAAGTCCTAACCTTACTCCATCCCCTCACATCCTGTAACCCTGAATAACTCTGCTGTTCTATCCTTATATATGTGCAGAAACATGCTATAAACTGCAAATAGCAACCAGAATATAGGTCTCAAGATATTGCACTTCTGGTTACCAAACACTAAGTCCTAACCTTACTCCATCCCCTCACATCCTGTAACCCTGAATAACTCTGCTGTTCTATCCTTATATATGTGCAGAAACATGCTATACACTGCACATAGCAACCAGAATATAGGTCTCAAGATATTGCACTTCTGGATACCAAACACTAAGTCCTAACCTTACTCCATCCCCTCACATCCTGTATTCCTGAATAACTCTGCTGTTCTATCCTTATATATGTGCAGAAACATGCTATATACTGCACATAGCAACCAGAATATAGGTCTCAAGATATTGCACTTCTGGTTACCAAACACTAAGTCCTAACCTTACTCCGTCCCCTCACATCCTGTAACCCTGAATAACTCTGCTGTTCTATCCTTATATATGTACAGAAACATGCTATAAACTGCAAATAGCAACCAGAATATAGGTCTCAAGATATTGCACTTCTGGATACCAAACACTAAGTCCTAACCTTACTCCATCCCCTCCCATCCTGTAACCCTGAATAACTCTGCTGTTCTATCCTTATATATGTGCAGAAACATGCTATAAACTGCACATAGCAACCAGAATATAGGTCTCCAGATATTGCACTTCTGTATACCAAACACTAAGTCCTAACCTTACTCCATCCCCTCACATCCTGTAACCCTGAATAACTCTGCTGTTCTATCCTTATATATGTGCAGAAACATGCTATAAACTGCACATAGCAACCAGAATATAGGTCTCAAGATATTGCACTTCTGGTTACCAAGCACTAAGTCCTAACCTTACTCCATCCCCTCACATCCTGTAACCCTGAATAACTCTGCTGTTCTATCCTTATATATGTGCAGAAACATGCTATAACCTGCAAATAGCAACCAGAATATAGGTCTCAAGATATTGCACTTCTGGTTACCAAACACTAAGTCCTAACCTTACTCCATCCCCTCACATCCTGTAACCCTGAATAACTCTGCTGTTCTATCCTTATATATGTGCAGAAACATGCTATAAACTGCACATAGCAACCAGAATATAGGTCTCAAGATATTGCACTTCTGGTTACCAAGCACTAAGTCCTAACCTTACTCCATCCCCTCACATCCTGTAACCCTGAATAACTCTGCTGTTCTATCCTTATATATGTGCAGAAACATGCTATAACCTGCAAATAGCAACCAGAATATAGGTCTCAAGATATTGCACTTCTGGTTACCAAACACTAAGTCCTAACCTTGCTCCATCCACTCACATCCTGTAACCCTGAATAACTCTGCTGTTCTATCCTTATATATGTGCAGAAACATGCTATAAACTGCACATAGCAACCAGAATATAGGTCTCAAGATATTACACTTCTGGATACCAAACACTAAGTCCTAACCTTACTCCATCCCCTCACATCCTGTAACCCTGAATAACTCTGCTGTTCTATCCTTATATATGTGCAGAAACATGCTATAAACTGCACATAGCAACCAGAATATAGGTCTCAAGATATTGCACTTCTGGTTACCAAACACTAAGTCCTAACCTTACTCCATCCCCTCACATCCTGTAACCCTGAATAACTCTGCTGTTCTATCCTTATATATGTGCAGAAATATGCTAGAAACTGCACATAGCAACCAGAATATAGGTCTCAAGATATTGCACTTCTGGTTACCAAACACTAAGTCCTAACCTTACTCCATCCCCTCACATCCTGTAACCCTGAATAACTCTGCTGTTCTATCCTTATATATGTGCAGAAACATGCTATAAACTGCACATAGCAACCAGAATATAGGTCTCAAGATATTGCACTTCTGGTTACCAAACACTAAGTCCTAACCTTACTCCATCCCCTCACATCCTGTAACCCTGAATAACTCTGCTGTTCTATCCTTATATATGTGCAGAAACATGCTATAAACTGCACATAGCAACCAGAATATAGGTCTCAAGATATTGCACTTCTGGTTACCAAACACTAAGTCCTAACCTTACTCCATCCCCTCACATCCTGTAACCCTGAATAACTCTGCTGTTCTATCCTTATATATGTGCAGAAACATGCTATATACTGCACATAGCAACCAGAATATAGGTCTCAAGATATTGCACTTCTGGATACCAAACACTAAGTCCTAACCTTACTCCATCCCCTCACATCCTGTATCCCTGAATAACTCTGCTGTTCTATCCTTATATATGTGCAGAAACATGCTATATACTGCACATAGCAACCAGAATATAGGTCTCAAGATATTGCACTTCTGGATACCAAGCACTAAATCCTAACCTTACTCCATCCCCTCACATCCTGTAACCCTGAATAACTCTGCTGTTCTATCCTTATATATGTGCAGAAACATGCTATAAACTGCAAATAGCAACCAGAATATAGGTCTCAAGATATTGCACTTCTGGATACCAAACACTAAGTCCTAACCTTACTCCATCCCCTCACATCCTGTAACCCTGAATAACTCTGCTGTTCTATCCTTATATATGTGCAGAAACATGCTATACACTGCAAATAGCAACCAGAATATAGGTCTCAAGATATTGCACTTCTGGTTACCAAACACTAAATCCTAACCTTGCTCCATCCCCTCACATCATGTAACCCTGAATAACTCTGCTGTTCTATCCTTATATATGTGCAGAAACATGCTATAAACTGCAAATAGCAACCAGAATATAGGTCTCAAGATATTGCACTTCTGGTTACCAAACACTAAGTCCTAACCTTACTCCATCCCCTCACATCCTGTAACCCTGAATAACTCTGCTGTTCTATCCTTATATATGTGCAGAAACATGCTATACACTGCACATAGCAACCAGAATATAGGTCTCAAGATATTGCACTTCTGGATACCAAGCACTAAGTCCTAACCTTACTCCATCCCCTCACATCCTGTAACCCTGAATAACTCTGCTGTTCTATCCTTATATATGTGCAGAAACATGCTATAAACTGCAAATAGCAACCAGAATATAGGTCTCAAGATATTGCACTTCTGGATACCAAGCACTAAGTCCTAACCTTACTCCATCCCCTCACATCCTGTAACCCTGAATAACTCTGCTGTTCTATCCTTATATATGTGCAGAAACATGCTATAAACTGCAAATAGCAACCAGAATATAGGTCTCAAGATATTGCACTTCTGGATACCAAACACTAAGTCCTAACCTTACTCCATCCCCTCACATCCTGTAACCCTGAATAACTCTGCTGTTCTATCCTTATATATGTGCAGAAACATGCTATAAACTGCAAATAGCAACCAGAATATAGGTCTCAAGATATTGCACTTCTGGTTACCAAACACTAAGTCCTAACCTTGCTCCATCCCCTCACATCCTGTAACCCTGAATAACTCTGCTGTTCTATCCTTATATATGTGCAGAAACATGCTATATACTGCAAATAGCAACCAGAATATAGGTCTCAAGATATTGCACTTCTGGTTACCAAACACTTATTCCTAACCTTACTCCATCCCCTCACATCCTGTAACCCTGAATAACTCTGCTGTTCTATCCTTATATATGTGCAGAAACATGCTATAAACTGCACATAGCAACCAGAATATAGGTCTCAAGATATTGCACTTCTGTATACCAAACACTAAGTCCTAACCTTACTCCATCCCCTCACATCCTGTAACCCTGAATAACTCTGCTGTTCTATCCTTATATATGTGCAGAAACATGCTATAAACTGCACATAGCAACCAGAATATAGGTCTCAAGATATTGCACTTCTGGTTACCAAACACTAAGTCCTAACCTTACTCCATCCCCTCACATCCTGTAACCCTGAATAACTCTGCTGTTCTATCCTTATATATGTGCAGAAACATGCTATACACTGCAAATAGTAACCAGAATATAGGTCTCAAGATATGGCACTTCTGGATACCAAACACTAAGTCCTAACCTTACTCCATCTCCTCACATCCTGTAACCCTGAATAACTCTGCTGATCTATCCTTATATATGTGCAGAAACATGCTATAAACTGCACATAGCAACCAGAATATAGGTCTCAAGATATTGCACTTCTGGTTACCAAACACTAAGTCCTAACCTTACTCCATCCCCTCACATCCTGTAACCCTGAATAACTCTGCTGTTCTATCCTTATATATGTGCAGAAACATGCTATAAACTGCAAATAGCAACCAGAATATAGGTCTCAAGATACTGCACTTCTGGTTACCAAACACTAAGTCCTAACCTTACTCCATCCTCTCACATCCTGTAACCCTGAATAACTCTGCTGTTCTATCCTTATATATGTGCAGAAACATGCTATACACTGCAAATAGCAACCAGAATATAGGTCTCAAGATATTGCACTTCTGGATACCAAACACTAAGTCCTAACCTTACTCCATCCCCTCACATCCTGTAACCCTGAATAACTCTGCTGTTCTATCCTTATATATGTGCAGAAACATGCTATACACTGCAAATAGCAACCAGAATATAGGTCTCAAGATATTGCACTTCTGGTTACCAAACACTAAGTCCTAACCTTACTCCATCCCCTCACATCCTGTAACCCTGAATAACTCTGCTGTTCTATCCTTATATATGTGCAGAAACATGCTATACACTGCACATAGCAACCAGAATATAGGTCTCAAGATATTGCACTTCTGGATACCAAGCACTAAGTCCTAACCTTACTCCATCCCCTCACATCCTGTAACCCTGAATAACTCTGCTGTTCTATCCTTATATATGTGCAGAAACATGTTATACACTGCAAATAGCAACCAGAGTATAGGTGTCAAGATATTGCACTTCTAGATACCAAACACTAAATCCTAACCTTGCTCCATCCCCTCACATCCTGTAACCCTGAATAACTCTGCTGTTCTATCCTTATATATGTGCAGAAACATGCTATAAACTGCAAATAGCAACCAGAATATAGGTCTCAAGATATTGCACTTCTGGATACCAAGCACTAAGTCCTAACCTTACTCCATCCCCTCACATCCTGTAACCCTGAATAACTCTGCTGTTCTATCCTTATATATGTGCAGAAACATGCTATACACTGCAAATAGCAACCAGAATATAGGTCTCAAGATATTGCACTTCTGGTTACCAAACACTTATTCCTAACCTTACTCCATCCCCTCACATCCTGTATCCCTGAATAACTCTGCTGTTCTATCACTATATATGTGCAGAAACATGCTATATACTGCACATAGCAACCAGAATATAGGTCTCAAGATACTGCACTTCTGGTTACCAAACACTAAGTCCTAACCTTACTCCATCCCCTCACATCCTGTAACCCTGAATAACTCTGCTGTTCTATCCTTATATATGTGCAGAAACATGCTATAAACTGCACATAGCAACCAGAATATAGGTCTCAAGATATTGCACTTCTGGTTACCAAACACTTATTCCTAACCTTACTCCATCCCCTCACATCCTGTATCCCTGAATAACTCTGCTGTTCTATCCTTATATATGTGCAGAAACATGCTATATACTGCACATAGCAACCAGAATATAGGTCTCAAGATATTGCACTTCTGGTTACCAAACACTTATTCCTAACCTTACTCCATCCCCTCACATCCTGTAACCCTGAATAACTCTGCTGTTCTATCCTTATATATGTGCAGAAACATGCTATAAACTGCACATAGCAACCAGAATATAGGTCTCAAGATATTGCACTTCTGGATACCAAACACTAAGTCCTAACCTTGCTCCATCCCCTCACATCCTGTAACCCTGAATAACTCTGCTGTTCTATCCTTATATATGTGCAGAAACATGCTATACACTGCAAATAGCAACCAGAATATAGGTCTCAAGATATTGCACTTCTGGATACTAAACACTAAGTCCTAACCTTGCTCCATCCCCTCACATCCTGTAACCCTGAATAACTCTGCTGTTCTATCCTTATATATGTGCAGAAACATGCTATAAACTGCAAATAGCAACCAGAATATAGGTCTCAAGATATTGCACTTCTGGTTACCAAACACTAAGTCCTAACCTTACTCCATCCCCTCACATCCTGTAACCCTGAATGACTCTGTTATTCTATCCTTATATATGTACAGAAACATGCTATAAACTGCAAATAGCAACCAGAATATAGGTCTCAAGATACTGCACTTCTGGTTACCAAACACTAAGTCCTAACCTTACTCCATCCCCTCACATCCTGTAACCCTGAATAACTCTGCTGTTCTATCCTTATATATGTGCAGAAACATGCTATAAACTGCAAATAGCAACCAGAATATAGGTCTCAAGATATTGCACTTCTAGATACCAAACACTAAGTCCTAACCTTGCTCCATCCCCTCACATCCTGTAACCCTGAATAACTCTGCTGTTCTATCCTTATATATGTGCAGAAACATGCTATAAACTGCAAATAGCAACCAGAATATAGGTCTCAAGATATTGCACTTCTGGTTACCAAACACTAAGTCCTAACCTTACTCCATCCCCTCACATCCTGTAACCCTGAATGACTCTGTTATTCTATCCTTATATATGTACAGAAACATGCTATATACTGCACATAGCAACCAGAATATAGGTCTCAAGATACTGCACTTCTGGTTACCAAACACTAAGTCCTAACCTTACTCCATCCCTTCACATCCTGTAACCCTGAATAACTCTGCTGTTCTATCCTTATATATGTGCAGAAACATGCTATAAACTGCACATAGCAACCAGAATATAGGTCTCAAGATATTGCACTTCTGGTTACCAAACACTTATTCCTAACCTTACTCCATCCCCTCACATCCTGTAACCCTGAATAACTCTGCTGTTCTATCCTTATATATGTGCAGAAACATGCTATAAACTGCACATAGCAACCAGAATATAGGTCTCAAGATATTGCACTTCTGGTTACCAAACACTTATTCCTAACCTTATTCCATCTCCTCACATCCTGTAACCCTGAATAACTCTGCTGTTCTATCCTTATATATGTGCAGAAACATGCTATAAACTGCACATAGCAACCAGAATATAGGTCTCAAGATATTGTACTTCTAGATACCAAACACTAAGTCCTAACCTTACTCCATCCCCTCACATCCTGTAACCCTGAATAACTCTGCTGTTCTATCCTTATATATGTGCAGAAACATGCTATAAACTGCACATAGCAACCAGAATATAGGTCTCAAGATATTGCACTTCTGGTTACCAAACACTTATTCCTAACCTTACTCCATCCCCTCACATCCTGTAACCCTGAATAACTCTGCTGTTCTATCCTTATATATGTGCAGAAACATGCTATAAACTGCACATAGCAACCAGAATATAGGTCTCAAGATATTGCACTTCTAGATACCAAACACTAAGTCCTAACCTTACTCCATCCCCTCACATCCTGTAACCCTGAATAACTCTGCTGTTCTATCCTTATATATGTGCAGAAACATGCTATAAACTGCACATAGCAACCAGAATATAGGTCTCAAGATATTGCACTTCTGGTTACCAAACACTTATTCCTAACCTTATTCCATCCCCTCACATCCTGTAACCCTGAATAACTCTGCTGTTCTATCCTTATATATGTGCAGAAACATGCTATACACTGCAAATAGCAACCAGAATATAGGTCTCAAGATATTGCACTTCTGGATACCAAACACTAAGTCCTAACCTTACTCCATCCCCTCACATCCTGTAACCCTGAATAACTCTGCTGTTCTATCCTTATATATGTGCAGAAACATGCTATAAACTGCACATAGCAACCAGAATATAGGTCTCAAGATATTGCACTTCTGGTTACCAAACACTAAGTCCTAACCTTACTCCATCCCCTCACATCCTGTAACCCTGAATAACTCTGCTGTTCTATCCTTATATATGTGCAGAAACATGCTATACACTGCAAATAGCAACCAGAATATAGGTCTCAAGATATTGCACTTCTGGATACCAAACACTAAGTCCTAACCTTACTCCATCCCCTCACATCCTGTATCCCTGAATAACTCTGCTGTTCTATCCTTATATATGTGCAGAAACATGCTATACACTGCAAATAGCAACCAGAATATAGATCTCAAGATATTGCACTTCTGGTTACCAAACACTAAGTCCTAACCTTACTCCATCCCCTCACATCCTGTAACCCTGAATAACTCTGCTGTTCTATCCTTATATATGTGCAGAAACATGCTATAAACTGCAAATAGCAACCAGAATATAGGTCTCAAGATATTGCACTTCTGGATACCAAGCACTAAGTCCTAACCTTACTCCATCCCCTCACATCCTGTAACCCTGAATAACTCTGCTGTTCTATCCTTATATATGTGCAGAAACATGCTATAAACTGCAAATAGCAACCAGAATATAGGTCTCAAGATATTGCACTTCTGGTTACCAAACACTTATTCCTAACCTTACTCCATCCCCTCACATCCTGTATCCCTGAATAACTCTGCTGTTCTATCCTTATATATGTGCAGAAACATGCTATAAACTGCACATAGCAACCAGAATATAGGTCTCAAGATATTGCACTTCTGGTTACCAAACACTAAGTCCTAACCTTACTCCATCCCCTCACATCCTGTAACCCTGAATAACTCTGCTGTTCTATCCTTATATATGTGCAGAAACATGCTATACACTGCAAATAGCAACCAGAATATAGGTCTCAAGATATTGCACTTCTGGATACCAAACACTAAGTCCTAACCTTACTCCATCCCCTCACATCCTGTAACCCTGAATAACTCTGCTGTTCTATCCTTATATATGTGCAGAAACATGCTATAAACTGCAAATAGCAACCAGAATATAGGTCTCAAGATATTGCACTTCTGGATACCAAGCACTAAGTCCTAACCTTACTCCATCCCCTCACATCCTGTAACCCTGAATAACTCTGCTGTTCTATCCTTATATATGTGCAGAAACATGCTATAAACTGCAAATAGCAACCAGAATATAGGTCTCAAGATATTGCACTTCTGGTTACCAAACACTTATTCCTAACCTTACTCCATCCCCTCACATCCTGTATCCCTGAATAACTCTGCTGTTCTATCCTTATATATGTGCAGAAACATGCTATAAACTGCACATAGCAACCAGAATATAGGTCTCAAGATATTGCACTTCTGGTTACCAAACACTAAGTCCTAACCTTACTCCATCCCCTCACATCCTGTAACCCTGAATAACTCTGCTGTTCTATCCTTATATATGTGCAGAAACATGCTATACACTGCAAATAGCAACCAGAATATAGGTCTCAAGATATTGCACTTCTGGATACCAAACACTAAGTCCTAACCTTACTCCATCCCCTCACATCCTGTAACCCTGAATAACTCTGCTGTTCTATCCTTATATATGTGCAGAAACATGCTATAAACTGCAAATAGCAACCAGAATATAGGTCTCAAGATATTGCACTTCTGGTTACCAAACACTAAGTCCTAACCTTGCTCCATCCCCTCACATCCTGTAACCCTGAATAACTCTGCTGTTCTATCCTTATATATGTGCAGAAACATGCTATAAACTGCACATAGCAACCAGAATATAGGTCTCAAGATATTGCACTTCTGGTTACCAAACACTTATTCCTAACCTTACTCCATCCCCTCACATCCTGTAACCCTGAATAACTCTGCTGTTCTATCCTTATATATGTGCAGAAACATGCTATACACTGCAAATAGCAACCAGAATATAGGTCTCAAGATATTGCACTTCTGTATACCAAACACTAAGTCCTAACCTTACTCCATCCCCTCACATCCTGTATCCCTGAATAACTCTGCTGTTCTATCCTTATATATGTGCAGAAACATGCTATAAACTGCACATAGCAACCAGAATAGAGGTCTCAAGATATTGCACTTCTAGATACCAAGCACTAAGTCCTAACCTTACTCCATCCCCTCACATCCTGTATCCCTGAATAACTCTGCTGTTCTATCCTTATATATGTGCAGAAACATGCTATAAACTGCACATAGCAACCAGAATATAGGTCTCAAGATATTGCACTTCTGGTTACCAAACACTAAGTCCTAACCTTACTCCACCCCCTCACATCCTGTAACCCTGAATAACTCTGCTGTTCTATCCTTATATATGTGCAGAAACATGTTATATACTGCAAATAGCAACCAGAATATAGGTCTCAAGATATTGCACTTCTGGATACCAAACACTAAGTCCTAACCTTACTCCATCCCCTCACATCCTGTAACCCTGAATAACTCTGCTGTTCTATCCTTATATATGTGCAGAAACATGCTATAAACTGCACATAGCAACCAGAATATAGGTCTCAAGATATTGCACTTCTGGATACCAAACACTAAGTCCTAACCTTACTCCATCCCCTCACATCCTGTAACCCTGAATGACTCTGCTGTTCTATCCTTATATATGTGCAGAAACATGCTATAAACTGCACATAGCAACCAGAATATAGGTCTCAAGATATTGCACTTCTGGATACCAAACACCAAGTCCTAACCTTGCTCCATCCCCTCACATCCTGTAACCCTGAATAACTCTGCTGTTCTATCCTTATATATGTGCAGAAACATGCTATAAACTGCAAATAGCAACCAGAATATAGGTCTCAAGATATTGCACTTCTGGTTACCAAACACTAAGTACTAACCTTACTCCATCCCCTCACATCCTGTAACCCTGAATAACTCTGCTGTTCTATCCTTATATATGTGCAGAAACATGCTATAAACTGCACATAGCAACCAGAATATAGATCTCAAGATATTGCACTTCTGGTTACCAAACACTAAGTCCTAACCTTACTCCATCCCCTCACATCCTGTAACCCTGAATAACTCTGCTGTTCTATCCTTATATATGTGCAGAAACATGCTATAAACTGCAAATAGCAACCAGAATATAGGTCTCAAGATATTGCACTTCTGTATACCAAATACTAAGCCCTAACCTTACTCCATCCCCTCACATCCTGTAACCCTGAATAACTCTGCTGTTCTATCCTTATATATATGCAGAAACATGCTATAAACTGCAAATAGCAACCAGAATATAGGTCTCAAGATATTGCACTTCTGTATACCAAATACTAAGCCCTAACCTTACTCCACCCCCTCACATCCTGTAACCCTGAATAACTCTGCTGTTCTATCCTTATATATGTGCAGAAACATGCTATAAACTGCAAATAGCAACCAGAATATAGGTCTCAAGATATTGCACTTCTGGATACCAAGCACTAAGTCCTAACCTTACTCCATCCCCTCACATCCTGTAACCCTGAATAACTCTGCTGTTCTATCCTTATATATGTGCAGAAACATGCTATATACTGCACATAGCAACCAGAATATAGGTCTCAAGATATTGCACTTCTGGTTACCAAACACTAAGTCCTAACCTTACTCCATCCCCACATCCTGTAACCCTGAATAACTCTGCTGTTCTATCCTTATATATGTGCAGAAACATGCTATATACTGCACATAGCAGCCAGAATATAGGTCTCAAGATATTGCACTTCTGGATACCAAGCACTAAGTCCTAACCTTACTCCATCCCCTCACATCCTGTAACCCTGAATAACTCTGCTGTTCTATCCTTATATATGTGCAGAAACATGCTATAAACTGCACATAGCAACCAGAATATAGGTCTCAAGATATTGCACTTCTGGATACCAAACACTAAGTACTAACCTTACTCCATCCCCTCACATCCTGTAACCCTGAATAACTCTGCTGTTCTATCCTTATATATGTGCAGAAACATGCTATATACTGCAAATAGCAACCAGAATATAGGTCTCAAGATATTGCACTTCTGGTTACCAAACACTAAGTCCTAACCTTACTCCATCCCCACATCCTGTAACCCTGAATAACTCTGCTGTTCTATCCTTATATATGTGCAGAAACATGCTATATACTGCACATAGCAGCCAGAATATAGGTCTCAAGATATTGCACTTCTGGATACCAAGCACTAAGTCCTAACCTTACTCCATCCCCTCACATCCTGTAACCCTGAATAACTCTGCTGTTCTATCCTTATATATGTGCAGAAACATGCTATAAACTGCAAATAGCAACCAGAATATAGGTCTCAAGATATTGCACTTCTGGATACCAAACACTAAGTCCTAACCTTACTCCATCCCCTCACATCCTGTAACCCTGAATAACTCTGCTGTTCTATCCTTATATATGTGCAGAAACATGCTATACACTGCAAATAGCAACCAGAATATAGGTCTCAAGATATTGCACTTCTGGTTACCAAACACTAAGTCCTAACCTTACTCCATCCCCTCACATCCTTTAACCCTGAATAACTCTGCTGTTCTATCCTTATATATGTGCAGAAACATGCTATAAGCTGCAAATAGCAACCAGAATATAGGTCTCAAGATATTGCACTTCTGGTTACCAAACACTAAGTCCTAACCTTGCTCCATCCCCTCACATCCTGTAACCCTGAATAACTCTGCTGTTCTATCCTTATATATGTGCAGAAACATGCTATATACTGCACATAGCAGCCAGAATATAGGTCTCAAGATATTGCACTTCTGGATACCAAACACTAAGTCCTAACCTTACTCCATCCCCTCACATCCTGTAACCCTGAATAACTCTGCTGTTCTATCCTTATATATGTGCAGAAACATGCTATAAACTGCACATAGCAACCAGAATATAGGTCTCAAGATATTGCACTTCTGGATACCAAACACTAAGTCCTAACCTTGCTCCATCCCCTCACATCCTGTAACCCTGAATAACTCTGCTGTTCTATCTTTATATATGGGCAGAAACATGCTATAAACTGCACATAGCAACCAGAATATAGGTCTCAAGATATTGCACTTCTGGATACCAAACACTAAGTCCTAACCTTACTCCATCCCCTCACATCCTGTAACCCTGAATAACTCTGCTGTTCTATCCTTATATATGTGCAGAAACATGCTATAAACTGCAAATAGCAACCAGAATATAGGTCTCAAGATATTGCACTTCTGGATACCAAACACTAAGTCCTAACCTTACTCCATCCCCTCACATCCTGTATCCCTGAATAACTCTGCTGTTCTATCCTTATATATGTGCAGAAACATGCTATATACTGCACATAGCAACCAGAATATAGGTCTCAAGATATTGCACTTCTGGATACCAAGCACTAAATCCTAACCTTACTCCATCCCCTCACATCCTGTAACCCTGAATAACTCTGCTGTTCTATCCTTATATATGTGCAGAAACATGCTATACACTGCAAATAGCAACCAGAATATAGGTCTCAAGATACTGCACTTCTGGATACCAAACACTAAGTCCTAACCTTACTCCATCCCCTCACATCCTGTAACCCTGAATAACTCTGCTGTTCTATCCTTATATATGTGCAGAAACATGCTATAAACTGCAAATAGCAACCAGAATATAGGTCTCAAGATATTGCACTTCTGGATACCAAACACTAAGTCCTAACCTTACTCCATCCCCTCACATCCTGTAACCCTGAATAACTCTGCTGTTCTATCCTTATATATGTGCAGAAACATGCTATACACTGCAAATAGCAACCAGAATATAGGTCTCAAGATATTGCACTTCTGGTTACCAAACACTAAATCCTAACCTTGCTCCATCCCCTCACATCATGTAACCCTGAATAACTCTGCTGTTCTATCCTTATATATGTGCAGAAACATGCTATAAACTGCAAATAGCAACCAGAATATAGGTCTCAAGATATTGCACTTCTGGTTACCAAACACTAAGTCCTAACCTTACTCCATCCCCTCACATCCTGTAACCCTGAATAACTCTGCTGTTCTATCCTTATATATGTGCAGAAACATGCTATACACTGCACATAGCAACCAGAATATAGGTCTCAAGATATTGCACTTCTGGATACCAAGCACTAAGTCCTAACCTTACTCCATCCCCTCACATCCTGTAACCCTGAATAACTCTGCTGTTCTATCCTTATATATGTGCAGAAACATGCTATAAACTGCAAATAGCAACCAGAATATAGGTCTCAAGATATTGCACTTCTGGATACCAAGCACTAAGTCCTAACCTTACTCCATCCCCTCACATCCTGTAACCCTGAATAACTCTGCTGTTCTATCCTTATATATGTGCAGAAACATGCTATAAACTGCAAATAGCAACCAGAATATAGGTCTCAAGATATTGCACTTCTGGATACCAAACATTAAGTCCTAACCTTACTCCATCCCCTCACATCCTGTAACCCTGAATAACTCTGCTGTTCTATCCTTATATATGTGCAGAAACATGCTATAAACTGCAAATAGCAACCAGAATATAGGTCTCAAGATATTGCACTTCTGGTTACCAAACACTAAGTCCTAACCTTGCTCCATCCCCTCACATCCTGTAACCCTGAATAACTCTGCTGTTCTATCCTTATATATGTGCAGAAACATGCTATATACTGCAAATAGCAACCAGAATATAGGTCTCAAGATATTGCACTTCTGGTTACCAAACACTTATTCCTAACCTTACTCCATCCCCTCACATCCTGTAACCCTGAATAACTCTGCTGTTCTATCCTTATATATGTGCAGAAACATGCTATAAACTGCACATAGCAACCAGAATATAGGTCTCAAGATATTGCACTTCTGTATACCAAACACTAAGTCCTAACCTTACTCCATCCCCTCACATCCTGTAACCCTGAATAACTCTGCTGTTCTATCCTTATATATGTGCAGAAACATGCTATAAACTGCACATAGCAACCAGAATATAGGTCTCAAGATATTGCACTTCTGGTTACCAAACACTAAGTCCTAACCTTACTCCATCTCCTCACATCCTGTAACCCTGAATAACTCTGCTGATCTATCCTTATATATGTGCAGAAACATGCTATAAACTGCACATAGCAACCAGAATATAGGTCTCAAGATATTGCACTTCTGGTTACCAAACACTAAGTCCTAACCTTACTCCATCCCCTCACATCCTGTAACCCTGAATAACTCTGCTGTTCTATCCTTATATATGTGCAGAAACATGCTATAAACTGCAAATAGCAACCAGAATATAGGTCTCAAGATACTGCACTTCTGGTTACCAAACACTAAGTCCTAACCTTACTCCATCCCCTCACATCCTGTAACCCTGAATAACTCTGCTGTTCTATCCTTATATATGTGCAGAAACATGCTATACACTGCAAATAGCAACCAGAATATAGGTCTCAAGATATTGCACTTCTGGATACCAAACACTAAGTCCTAACCTTACTCCATCCCCTCACATCCTGTAACCCTGAATAACTCTGCTGTTCTATCCTTATATATGTGCAGAAACATGCTATACACTGCAAATAGCAACCAGAATATAGGTCTCAAGATATTGCACTTCTGGTTACCAAACACTAAGTCCTAACCTTACTCCATCCCCTCACATCCTGTAACCCTGAATAACTCTGCTGTTCTATCCTTATATATGTGCAGAAACATGCTATACACTGCACATAGCAACCAGAATATAGGTCTCAAGATATTGCACTTCTGGATACCAAGCACTAAGTCCTAACCTTACTCCATCCCCTCACATCCTGTAACCCTGAATAACTCTGCTGTTCTATCCTTATATATGTGCAGAAACATGTTATACACTGCAAATAGCAACCAGAGTATAGGTGTCAAGATATTGCACTTCTAGATACCAAACACTAAATCCTAACCTTGCTCCATCCCCTCACATCCTGTATCCCTGAATAACTCTGCTGTTCTATCACTATATATGTGCAGAAACATGCTATATACTGCACATAGCAACCAGAATATAGGTCTCAAGATACTGCACTTCTGGTTACCAAACACTAAGTCCTAACCTTACTCCATCCCCTCACATCCTGTAACCCTGAATAACTCTGCTGTTCTATCCTTATATATGTGCAGAAACATGCTATAAACTGCAAATAGCAACCAGAATATAGGTCTCAAGATATTGCACTTCTGGTTACCAAACACTAAGTCCTAACCTTACTCCATCCCCTCACATCCTGTAACCCTGAATAACTCTGCTGTTCTATCCTTATATATGTGCAGAAACATGCTATACACTGCACATAGCAACCAGAATATAGGTCTCAAGATATTGCACTTCTGGATACCAAGCACTAAGTCCTAACCTTACTCCATCCCCTCACATCCTGTAACCCTGAATAACTCTGCTGTTCTATCCTTATATATGTGCAGAAACATGCTATAAACTGCAAATAGCAACCAGAATATAGGTCTCAACATATTGCACTTCTGGATACCAAGCACTAAGTCCTAACCTTACTCCATCCCCTCACATCCTGTAACCCTGAATAACTCTGCTGTTCTATCCTTATATATGTGCAGAAACATGCTATAAACTGCAAATAGCAACCAGAATATAGGTCTCAAGATATTGCACTTCTGGATACCAAACATTAAGTCCTAACCTTACTCCATCCCCTCACATCCTGTAACCCTGAATAACTCTGCTGTTCTATCCTTATATATGTGCAGAAACATGCTATAAACTGCAAATAGCAACCAGAATATAGGTCTCAAGATATTGCACTTCTGGTTACCAAACACTAAGTCCTAACCTTGCTCCATCCCCTCACATCCTGTAACCCTGAATAACTCTGCTGTTCTATCCTTATATATGTGCAGAAACATGCTATATACTGCAAATAGCAACCAGAATATAGGTCTCAAGATATTGCACTTCTGGTTACCAAACACTTATTCCTAACCTTACTCCATCCCCTCACATCCTGTAACCCTGAATAACTCTGCTGTTCTATCCTTATATATGTGCAGAAACATGCTATAAACTGCACATAGCAACCAGAATATAGGTCTCAAGATATTGCACTTCTGTATACCAAACACTAAGTCCTAACCTTACTCCATCCCCTCACATCCTGTAACCCTGAATAACTCTGCTGTTCTATCCTTATATATGTGCAGAAACATGCTATAAACTGCACATAGCAACCAGAATATAGGTCTCAAGATATTGCACTTCTGGTTACCAAACACTAAGTCCTAACCTTACTCCATCTCCTCACATCCTGTAACCCTGAATAACTCTGCTGATCTATCCTTATATATGTGCAGAAACATGCTATAAACTGCACATAGCAACCAGAATATAGGTCTCAAGATATTGCACTTCTGGTTACCAAACACTAAGTCCTAACCTTACTCCATCCCCTCACATCCTGTAACCCTGAATAACTCTGCTGTTCTATCCTTATATATGTGCAGAAACATGCTATAAACTGCAAATAGCAACCAGAATATAGGTCTCAAGATACTGCACTTCTGGTTACCAAACACTAAGTCCTAACCTTACTCCATCCCCTCACATCCTGTAACCCTGAATAACTCTGCTGTTCTATCCTTATATATGTGCAGAAACATGCTATACACTGCAAATAGCAACCAGAATATAGGTCTCAAGATATTGCACTTCTGGATACCAAACACTAAGTCCTAACCTTACTCCATCCCCTCACATCCTGTAACCCTGAATAACTCTGCTGTTCTATCCTTATATATGTGCAGAAACATGCTATACACTGCAAATAGCAACCAGAATATAGGTCTCAAGATATTGCACTTCTGGTTACCAAACACTAAGTCCTAACCTTACTCCATCCCCTCACATCCTGTAACCCTGAATAACTCTGCTGTTCTATCCTTATATATGTGCAGAAACATGCTATACACTGCACATAGCAACCAGAATATAGGTCTCAAGATATTGCACTTCTGGATACCAAGCACTAAGTCCTAACCTTACTCCATCCCCTCACATCCTGTAACCCTGAATAACTCTGCTGTTCTATCCTTATATATGTGCAGAAACATGTTATACACTGCAAATAGCAACCAGAGTATAGGTGTCAAGATATTGCACTTCTAGATACCAAACACTAAATCCTAACCTTGCTCCATCCCCTCACATCCTGTATCCCTGAATAACTCTGCTGTTCTATCACTATATATGTGCAGAAACATGCTATATACTGCACATAGCAACCAGAATATAGGTCTCAAGATACTGCACTTCTGGTTACCAAACACTAAGTCCTAACCTTACTCCATCCCCTCACATCCTGTAACCCTGAATAACTCTGCTGTTCTATCCTTATATATGTGCAGAAACATGCTATAAACTGCACATAGCAACCAGAATATAGGTCTCAAGATATTGCACTTCTGGTTACCAAACACTTATTCCTAACCTTACTCCATCCCCTCACATCCTGTAACCCTGAATAACTCTGCTGTTCTATCCTTATATATGTGCAGAAACATGCTATAAACTGCACATAGCAACCAGAATATAGGTCTCAAGATATTGCACTTCTGGATACCAAACACTAAGTCCTAACCTTGCTCCATCCCCTCACATCCTGTAACCCTGAATAACTCTGCTGTTCTATCCTTATATATGTGCAGAAACATGCTATACACTGCAAATAGCAACCAGAATATAGGTCTCAAGATATTGCACTTCTGGATACCAAACACTAAGTCCTAACCTTGCTCCATCCCCTCACATCCTGTAACCCTGAATAACTCTGCTGTTCTATCCTTATATATGTGCAGAAACATGCTATAAACTGCAAATAGCAACCAGAATATAGGTCTCAAGATATTGCACTTCTGGTTACCAAACACTAAGTCCTAACCTTACTCCATCCCCTCACATCCTGTAACCCTGAATGACTCTGCTGTTCTATCCTTATATATGTACAGAAACATGCTATAAACTGCAAATAGCAACCAGAATATAGGTCTCAAGATACTGCACTTCTGGTTACCAAACACTAAGTCCTAACCTTACTCCATCCCCTCACATCCTGTAACCCTGAATAACTCTGCTGTTCTATCCTTATATATGTGCAGAAACATGCTATACACTGCACATAGCAACCAGAATATAGGTCTCAAGATATTGCACTTCTGGTTACCAAACACTAAGTCCTAACCTTACTCCATCCCCTCACATCCTGTAACCCTGAATAACTCTGCTGTTCTATCCTTATATATGTGCAGAAACATGCTATAAACTGCAAATAGCAACCAGAATATAGGTCTCAAGATATTGCACTTCTAGATACCAAACACTAAGTCCTAACCTTGCTCCATCCCCTCACATCCTGTAACCCTGAATAACTCTGCTGTTCTATCCTTATATATGTGCAGAAACATGCTATAAACTGCAAATAGCAACCAGAATATAGGTCTCAAGATATTGCACTTCTGGTTACCAAACACTAAGTCCTAACCTTACTCCATCCCCTCACATCCTGTAACCCTGAATGACTCTGTTATTCTATCCTTATATATGTACAGAAACATGCTATATACTGCACATAGCAACCAGAATATAGGTCTCAAGATACTGCACTTCTGGTTACCAAACACTAAGTCCTAACCTTACTCCATCCCCTCACATCCTGTAACCCTGAATAACTCTGCTGTTCTATCCTTATATATGTGCAGAAACATGCTATAAACTGCACATAGCAACCAGAATATAGGTCTCAAGATATTGCACTTCTGGTTACCAAACACTTATTCCTAACCTTACTCCATCCCCTCACATCCTGTAACCCTGAATAACTCTGCTGTTCTATCCTTATATATGTGCAGAAACATGCTATAAACTGCACATAGCAACCAGAATATAGGTCTCAAGATATTGCACTTCTGGTTACCAAACACTTATTCCTAACCTTATTCCATCCCCTCACATCCTGTAACCCTGAATAACTCTGCTGTTCTATCCTTATATATGTGCAGAAACATGCTATAAACTGCACATAGCAACCAGAATATAGGTCTCAAGATATTGCACTTCTAGATACCAAACACTAAGTCCTAACCTTACTCCATCCCCTCACATCCTGTAACCCTGAATAACTCTGCTGTTCTATCCTTATATATGTGCAGAAACATGCTATAAACTGCACATAGCAACCAGAATATAGGTCTCAAGATATTGCACTTCTGGTTACCAAACACTTATTCCTAACCTTACTCCATCCCCTCACATCCTGTAACCCTGAATAACTCTGCTGTTCTATCCTTATATATGTGCAGAAACATGCTATAAACTGCACATAGCAACCAGAATATAGGTCTCAAGATATTGCACTTCTAGATACCAAACACTAAGTCCTAACCTTACTCCATCCCCTCACATCCTGTAACCCTGAATAACTCTGCTGTTCTATCCTTATATATGTGCAGAAACATGCTATAAACTGCACATAGCAACCAGAATATAGGTCTCAAGATATTGCACTTCTGGTTACCAAACACTTATTCCTAACCTTATTCCATCCCCTCACATCCTGTAACCCTGAATAACTCTGCTGTTCTATCCTTATATATGTGCAGAAACATGCTATACACTGCAAATAGCAACCAGAATATAGGTCTCAAGATATTGCACTTCTGGATACCAAACACTAAGTCCTAACCTTACTCCATCCCCTCACATCCTGTAACCCTGAATAACTCTGCTGTTCTATCCTTATATATGTGCAGAAACATGCTATAAACTGCACATAGCAACCAGAATATAGGTCTCAAGATATTGCACTTCTGGTTACCAAACACTAAGTCCTAACCTTACTCCATCCCCTCACATCCTGTAACCCTGAATAACTCTGCTGTTCTATCCTTATATATGTGCAGAAACATGCTATACACTGCAAATAGCAACCAGAATATAGGTCTCAAGATATTGCACTTCTGGATACCAAACACTAAGTCCTAACCTTACTCCATCCCCTCACATCCTGTATCCCTGAATAACTCTGCTGTTCTATCCTTATATATGTGCAGAAACATGCTATACACTGCAAATAGCAACCAGAATATAGATCTCAAGATATTGCACTTCTGGTTACCAAACACTAAGTCCTAACCTTACTCCATCCCCTCACATCCTGTAACCCTGAATGACTCTGTTATTCTATCCTTATATATGTACAGAAACATGCTATATACTGCACATAGCAACCAGAATATAGGTCTCAAGACACTGCACTTCTGGTTACCAAATACTAAGTCCTAACCTTACTCCATCCCCTCACATCCTGTAACCCTGAATAACTCTGCTGTTCTATCCTTATATATGTGCAGAAACATGCTATAAACTGCACATAGCAACCAGAATATAGGTCTCAAGATATTGCACTTCTGGTTACCAAACACTTATTCCTAACCTTACTCCATCCCCTCACATCCTGTAACCCTGAATAACTCTGCTGTTCTATCCTTATATATGTGCAGAAACATGCTATAAACTGCACATAGCAACCAGAATATAGGTCTCAAGATATTGCACTTCTGGTTACCAAACACTTATTCCTAACCTTATTCCATCCCCTCACATCCTGTAACCCTGAATAACTCTGCTGTTCTATCCTTATATATGTGCAGAAACATGCTATAAACTGCACATAGCAACCAGAATATAGGTCTCAAGATATTGCACTTCTAGATACCAAACACTAAGTCCTAACCTTACTCCATCCCCTCACATCCTGTAACCCTGAATAACTCTGCTGTTCTATCCTTATATATGTGCAGAAACATGCTATAAACTGCACATAGCAACCAGAATATAGGTCTCAAGATATTGCACTTCTGGTTACCAAACACTTATTCCTAACCTTACTCCATCCCCTCACATCCTGTAACCCTGAATAACTCTGCTGTTCTATCCTTATATATGTGCAGAAACATGCTATAAACTGCACATAGCAACCAGAATATAGGTCTCAAGATATTGCACTTCTAGATACCAAACACTAAGTCCTAACCTTACTCCATCCCCTCACATCCTGTAACCCTGAATAACTCTGCTGTTCTATCCTTATATATGTGCAGAAACATGCTATAAACTGCACATAGCAACCAGAATATAGGTCTCAAGATATTGCACTTCTGGTTACCAAACACTTATTCCTAACCTTATTCCATCCCCTCACATCCTGTAACCCTGAATAACTCTGCTGTTCTATCCTTATATATGTGCAGAAACATGCTATACACTGCAAATAGCAACCAGAATATAGGTCTCAAGATATTGCACTTCTGGATACCAAACACTAAGTCCTAACCTTACTCCATCCCCTCACATCCTGTAACCCTGAATAACTCTGCTGTTCTATCCTTATATATGTGCAGAAACATGCTATAAACTGCACATAGCAACCAGAATATAGGTCTCAAGATATTGCACTTCTGGTTACCAAACACTAAGTCCTAACCTTACTCCATCCCCTCACATCCTGTAACCCTGAATAACTCTGCTGTTCTATCCTTATATATGTGCAGAAACATGCTATACACTGCAAATAGCAACCAGAATATAGGTCTCAAGATATTGCACTTCTGGATACCAAACACTAAGTCCTAACCTTACTCCATCCCCTCACATCCTGTATCCCTGAATAACTCTGCTGTTCTATCCTTATATATGTGCAGAAACATGCTATACACTGCAAATAGCAACCAGAATATAGATCTCAAGATATTGCACTTCTGGTTACCAAACACTAAGTCCTAACCTTACTCCATCCCCTCACATCCTGTAACCCTGAATAACTCTGCTGTTCTATCCTTATATATGTGCAGAAACATGCTATAAACTGCAAATAGCAACCAGAATATAGGTCTCAAGATATTGCACTTCTGGATACCAAGCACTAAGTCCTAACCTTACTCCATCCCCTCACATCCTGTAACCCTGAATAACTCTGCTGTTCTATCCTTATATATGTGCAGAAACATGCTATAAACTGCAAATAGCAACCAGAATATAGGTCTCAAGATATTGCACTTCTGGTTACCAAACACTTATTCCTAACCTTACTCCATCCCCTCACATCCTGTATCCCTGAATAACTCTGCTGTTCTATCCTTATATATGTGCAGAAACATGCTATAAACTGCACATAGCAACCAGAATATAGGTCTCAAGATATTGCACTTCTGGTTACCAAACACTAAGTCCTAACCTTACTCCATCCCCTCACATCCTGTAACCCTGAATAACTCTGCTGTTCTATCCTTATATATGTGCAGAAACATGCTATACACTGCAAATAGCAACCAGAATATAGGTCTCAAGATATTGCACTTCTGGATACCAAACACTAAGTCCTAACCTTACTCCATCCCCTCACATCCTGTAACCCTGAATAACTCTGCTGTTCTATCCTTATATATGTGCAGAAACATGCTATAAACTGCAAATAGCAACCAGAATATAGGTCTCAAGATATTGCACTTCTGGATACCAAGCACTAAGTCCTAACCTTACTCCATCCCCTCACATCCTGTAACCCTGAATAACTCTGCTGTTCTATCCTTATATATGTGCAGAAACATGCTATAAACTGCAAATAGCAACCAGAATATAGGTCTCAAGATATTGCACTTCTGGTTACCAAACACTTATTCCTAACCTTACTCCATCCCCTCACATCCTGTATCCCTGAATAACTCTGCTGTTCTATCCTTATATATGTGCAGAAACATGCTATAAACTGCACATAGCAACCAGAATATAGGTCTCAAGATATTGCACTTCTGGTTACCAAACACTAAGTCCTAACCTTACTCCATCCCCTCACATCCTGTAACCCTGAATAACTCTGCTGTTCTATCCTTATATATGTGCAGAAACATGCTATACACTGCAAATAGCAACCAGAATATAGGTCTCAAGATATTGCACTTCTGGATACCAAACACTAAGTCCTAACCTTACTCCATCCCCTCACATCCTGTAACCCTGAATAACTCTGCTGTTCTATCCTTATATATGTGCAGAAACATGCTATAAACTGCAAATAGCAACCAGAATATAGGTCTCAAGATATTGCACTTCTGGTTACCAAACACTAAGTCCTAACCTTGCTCCATCCCCTCACATCCTGTAACCCTGAATAACTCTGCTGTTCTATCCTTATATATGTGCAGAAACATGCTATAAACTGCACATAGCAACCAGAATATAGGTCTCAAGATATTGCACTTCTGGTTACCAAACACTTATTCCTAACCTTACTCCATCCCCTCACATCCTGTAACCCTGAATAACTCTGCTGTTCTATCCTTATATATGTGCAGAAACATGCTATACACTGCAAATAGCAACCAGAATATAGGTCTCAAGATATTGCACTTCTGTATACCAAACACTAAGTCCTAACCTTACTCCATCCCCTCACATCCTGTAACCCTGAATAACTCTGCTGTTCTATCCTTATATATGTGCAGAAACATGCTATAAACTGCACATAGCAACCAGAATAGAGGTCTCAAGATATTGCACTTCTAGATACCAAGCACTAAGTCCTAACCTTACTCCATCCCCTCACATCCTGTATCCCTGAATAACTCTGCTGTTCTATCCTTATATATGTGCAGAAAAATGCTATAAACTGCACATAGCAACCAGAATATAGGTCTCAAGATATTGCACTTCTGGATACCAAACACTAAGTCCTAACCTTACTCCATCCCCTCACATCCTGTAACCCTGAATGACTCTGCTGTTCTATCCTTATATATGTGCAGAAACATGCTATAAACTGCACATAGCAACCAGAATATAGGTCTCAAGATATTGCACTTCTGGATACCAAACACTAAGTCCTAACCTTACTCCATCCCCTCACATCCTGTAACCCTGAATGACTCTGCTGTTCTATCCTTATATATGTGCAGAAACATGCTATAAACTGCACATAGCAACCAGAATATAGGTCTCAAGATATTGCACTTCTGGATACCAAACACTAAGTCCTAACCTTGCTCCATCCCCTCACATCCTGTAACCCTGAATAACTCTGCTGTTCTATCCTTATATATGTGCAGAAACATGCTATAAACTGCAAATAGCAACCAGAATATAGGTCTCAAGATATTGCACTTCTGGTTACCAAACACTAAGTACTAACCTTACTCCATCCCCTCACATCCTGTAACCCTGAATAACTCTGCTGTTCTATCCTTATATATGTGCAGAAACATGCTATAAACTGCACATAGCAACCAGAATATAGATCTCAAGATATTGCACTTCTGGTTACCAAACACTAAGTCCTAACCTTACTCCATCCCCTCACATCCTGTAACCCTGAATAACTCTGCTGTTCTATCCTTATATATGTGCAGAAACATGCTATAAACTGCAAATAGCAACCAGAATATAGGTCTCAAGATATTGCACTTCTGTATACCAAACACTAAGCCCTAACCTTACTCCATCCCCTCACATCCTGTAACCCTGAATAACTCTGCTGTTCTATCCTTATATATATGCAGAAACATGCTATAAACTGCAAATAGCAACCAGAATATAGGTCTCAAGATATTGCACTTCTGTATACCAAATACTAAGCCCTAACCTTACTCCACCCCCTCACATCCTGTAACCCTGAATAACTCTGCTGTTCTATCCTTATATATGTGCAGAAACATGCTATAAACTGCAAATAGCAACCAGAATATAGGTCTCAAGATATTGCACTTCTGGATACCAAGCACTAAGTCCTAACCTTACTCCATCCCCTCACATCCTGTAACCCTGAATAACTCTGCTGTTCTATCCTTATATATGTGCAGAAACATGCTATATACTGCACATAGCAACCAGAATATAGGTCTCAAGATATTGCACTTCTGGTTACCAAACACTAAGTCCTAACCTTACTCCATCCCCACATCCTGTAACCCTGAATAACTCTGCTGTTCTATCCTTATATATGTGCAGAAACATGCTATATACTGCACATAGCAGCCAGAATATAGGTCTCAAGATATTGCACTTCTGGATACCAAGCACTAAGTCCTAACCTTACTCCATCCCCTCACATCCTGTAACCCTGAATAACTCTGCTGTTCTATCCTTATATATGTGCAGAAACATGCTATAAACTGCACATAGCAACCAGAATATAGGTCTCAAGATATTGCACTTCTGGTTACCAAACACTTATTCCTAACCTTATTCCATCCCCTCACATCCTGTAACCCTGAATAACTCTGCTGTTCTATCCTTATATATGTGCAGAAACATGCTATACACTGCAAATAGCAACCAGAATATAGGTCTCAAGATATTGCACTTCTGGATACCAAACACTAAGTCCTAACCTTACTCCATCCCCTCACATCCTGTAACCCTGAATAACTCTGCTGTTCTATCCTTATATATGTGCAGAAACATGCTATAAACTGCACATAGCAACCAGAATATAGGTCTCAAGATATTGCACTTCTGGTTACCAAACACTAAGTCCTAACCTTACTCCATCCCCTCACATCCTGTAACCCTGAATAACTCTGCTGTTCTATCCTTATATATGTGCAGAAACATGCTATACACTGCAAATAGCAACCAGAATATAGGTCTCAAGATATTGCACTTCTGGATACCAAACACTAAGTCCTAACCTTACTCCATCCCCTCACATCCTGTATCCCTGAATAACTCTGCTGTTCTATCCTTATATATGTGCAGAAACATGCTATACACTGCAAATAGCAACCAGAATATAGATCTCAAGATATTGCACTTCTGGTTACCAAACACTAAGTCCTAACCTTACTCCATCCCCTCACATCCTGTAACCCTGAATGACTCTGTTATTCTATCCTTATATATGTACAGAAACATGCTATATACTGCACATAGCAACCAGAATATAGGTCTCAAGATACTGCACTTCTGGTTACCAAACACTAAGTCCTAACCTTACTCCATCCCCTCACATCCTGTAACCCTGAATAACTCTGCTGTTCTATCCTTATATATGTGCAGAAACATGCTATAAACTGCACATAGCAACCAGAATATAGGTCTCAAGATATTGCACTTCTGGTTACCAAACACTTATTCCTAACCTTACTCCATCCCCTCACATCCTGTAACCCTGAATAACTCTGCTGTTCTATCCTTATATATGTGCAGAAACATGCTATAAACTGCACATAGCAACCAGAATATAGGTCTCAAGATATTGCACTTCTGGTTACCAAACACTTATTCCTAACCTTATTCCATCCCCTCACATCCTGTAACCCTGAATAACTCTGCTGTTCTATCCTTATATATGTGCAGAAACATGCTATAAACTGCACATAGCAACCAGAATATAGGTCTCAAGATATTGCACTTCTAGATACCAAACACTAAGTCCTAACCTTACTCCATCCCCTCACATCCTGTAACCCTGAATAACTCTGCTGTTCTATCCTTATATATGTGCAGAAACATGCTATAAACTGCACATAGCAACCAGAATATAGGTCTCAAGATATTGCACTTCTGGTTACCAAACACTTATTCCTAACCTTACTCCATCCCCTCACATCCTGTAACCCTGAATAACTCTGCTGTTCTATCCTTATATATGTGCAGAAACATGCTATAAACTGCACATAGCAACCAGAATATAGGTCTCAAGATATTGCACTTCTAGATACCAAACACTAAGTCCTAACCTTACTCCATCCCCTCACATCCTGTAACCCTGAATAACTCTGCTGTTCTATCCTTATATATGTGCAGAAACATGCTATAAACTGCACATAGCAACCAGAATATAGGTCTCAAGATATTGCACTTCTGGTTACCAAACACTTATTCCTAACCTTATTCCATCCCCTCACATCCTGTAACCCTGAATAACTCTGCTGTTCTATCCTTATATATGTGCAGAAACATGCTATACACTGCAAATAGCAACCAGAATATAGATCTCAAGATATTGCACTTCTGGTTACCAAACACTAAGTCCTAACCTTACTCCATCCCCTCACATCCTGTAACCCTGAATAACTCTGCTGTTCTATCCTTATATATGTGCAGAAACATGCTATAAACTGCAAATAGCAACCAGAATATAGGTCTCAAGATATTGCACTTCTGGATACCAAGCACTAAGTCCTAACCTTACTCCATCCCCTCACATCCTGTAACCCTGAATAACTCTGCTGTTCTATCCTTATATATGTGCAGAAACATGCTATAAACTGCACATAGCAACCAGAATATAGGTCTCAAGATATTGCACTTCTAGATACCAAACACTAAGTCCTAACCTTACTCCATCCCCTCACATCCTGTAACCCTGAATAACTCTGCTGTTCTATCCTTATATATGTGCAGAAACATGCTATAAACTGCAAATAGCAACCAGAATATAGGTCTCAAGATATTGCACTTCTGGATACCAAACACTAAGTCCTAACCTTACTCCATCCCCTCACATCCTGTAACCCTGAATAACTCTGCTGTTCTATCCTTATATATGTGCAGAAACATGCTATAAACTGCAAATAGCAACCAGAATATAGGTCTCAAGATATTGCACTTCTGGTTACCAAACACTAAGTCCTAACCTTGCTCCATCCCCTCACATCCTGTAACCCTGAATAACTCTGCTGTTCTATCCTTATATATGTGCAGAAACATGCTATAAACTGCACATAGCAACCAGAATATAGGTCTCAAGATATTGCACTTCTGGTTACCAAACACTTATTCCTAACCTTACTCCATCCCCTCACATCCTGTAACCCTGAATAACTCTGCTGTTCTATCCTTATATATGTGCAGAAACATGCTATACACTGCAAATAGCAACCAGAATATAGGTCTCAAGATATTGCACTTCTGTATACCAAACACTAAGTCCTAACCTTACTCCATCCCCTCACATCCTGTAACCCTGAATAACTCTGCTGTTCTATCCTTATATATGTGCAGAAACATGCTATAAACTGCACATAGCAACCAGAATAGAGGTCTCAAGATATTGCACTTCTAGATACCAAGCACTAAGTCCTAACCTTACTCCATCCCCTCACATCCTGTATCCCTGAATAACTCTGCTGTTCTATCCTTATATATGTGCAGAAAAATGCTATAAACTGCACATAGCAACCAGAATATAGGTCTCAAGATATTGCACTTCTGGATACCAAACACTAAGTCCTAACCTTACTCCATCCCCTCACATCCTGTAACCCTGAATGACTCTGCTGTTCTATCCTTATATATGTGCAGAAACATGCTATAAACTGCACATAGCAACCAGAATATAGGTCTCAAGATATTGCACTTCTGGATACCAAACACTAAGTCCTAACCTTACTCCATCCCCTCACATCCTGTAACCCTGAATGACTCTGCTGTTCTATCCTTATATATGTGCAGAAACATGCTATAAACTGCACATAGCAACCAGAATATAGGTCTCAAGATATTGCACTTCTGGATACCAAACACTAAGTCCTAACCTTGCTCCATCCCCTCACATCCTGTAACCCTGAATAACTCTGCTGTTCTATCCTTATATATGTGCAGAAACATGCTATAAACTGCAAATAGCAACCAGAATATAGGTCTCAAGATATTGCACTTCTGGTTACCAAACACTAAGTACTAACCTTACTCCATCCCCTCACATCCTGTAACCCTGAATAACTCTGCTGTTCTATCCTTATATATGTGCAGAAACATGCTATAAACTGCACATAGCAACCAGAATATAGGTCTCAAGATATTGCACTTCTGGATACCAAACACTAAGTCCTAACCTTACTCCATCCCCTCACATCCTGTAACCCTGAATGACTCTGCTGTTCTATCCTTATATATGTGCAGAAACATGCTATAAACTGCACATAGCAACCAGAATATAGGTCTCAAGATATTGCACTTCTGGATACCAAACACTAAGTCCTAACCTTGCTCCATCCCCTCACATCCTGTAACCCTGAATAACTCTGCTGTTCTATCCTTATATATGTGCAGAAACATGCTATAAACTGCAAATAGCAACCAGAATATAGGTCTCAAGATATTGCACTTCTGGTTACCAAACACTAAGTACTAACCTTACTCCATCCCCTCACATCCTGTAACCCTGAATAACTCTGCTGTTCTATCCTTATATATGTGCAGAAACATGCTATAAACTGCACATAGCAACCAGAATATAGATCTCAAGATATTGCACTTCTGGTTACCAAACACTAAGTCCTAACCTTACTCCATCCCCTCACATCCTGTAACCCTGAATAACTCTGCTGTTCTATCCTTATATATGTGCAGAAACATGCTATAAACTGCAAATAGCAACCAGAATATAGGTCTCAAGATATTGCACTTCTGTATACCAAACACTAAGCCCTAACCTTACTCCATCCCCTCACATCCTGTAACCCTGAATAACTCTGCTGTTCTATCCTTATATATATGCAGAAACATGCTATAAACTGCAAATAGCAACCAGAATATAGGTCTCAAGATATTGCACTTCTGTATACCAAATACTAAGCCCTAACCTTACTCCACCCCCTCACATCCTGTAACCCTGAATAACTCTGCTGTTCTATCCTTATATATGTGCAGAAACATGCTATAAACTGCAAATAGCAACCAGAATATAGGTCTCAAGATATTGCACTTCTGGATACCAAGCACTAAGTCCTAACCTTACTCCATCCCCTCACATCCTGTAACCCTGAATAACTCTGCTGTTCTATCCTTATATATGTGCAGAAACATGCTATATACTGCACATAGCAACCAGAATATAGGTCTCAAGATATTGCACTTCTGGTTACCAAACACTAAGTCCTAACCTTACTCCATCCCCACATCCTGTAACCCTGAATAACTCTGCTGTTCTATCCTTATATATGTGCAGAAACATGCTATATACTGCACATAGCAGCCAGAATATAGGTCTCAAGATATTGCACTTCTGGATACCAAGCACTAAGTCCTAACCTTACTCCATCCCCTCACATCCTGTAACCCTGAATAACTCTGCTGTTCTATCCTTATATATGTGCAGAAACATGCTATAAACTGCACATAGCAACCAGAATATAGGTCTCAAGATATTGCACTTCTGGTTACCAAACACTTATTCCTAACCTTATTCCATCCCCTCACATCCTGTAACCCTGAATAACTCTGCTGTTCTATCCTTATATATGTGCAGAAACATGCTATACACTGCAAATAGCAACCAGAATATAGGTCTCAAGATATTGCACTTCTGGATACCAAACACTAAGTCCTAACCTTACTCCATCCCCTCACATCCTGTAACCCTGAATAACTCTGCTGTTCTATCCTTATATATGTGCAGAAACATGCTATAAACTGCACATAGCAACCAGAATATAGGTCTCAAGATATTGCACTTCTGGTTACCAAACACTAAGTCCTAACCTTACTCCATCCCCTCACATCCTGTAACCCTGAATAACTCTGCTGTTCTATCCTTATATATGTGCAGAAACATGCTATACACTGCAAATAGCAACCAGAATATAGGTCTCAAGATATTGCACTTCTGGATACCAAACACTAAGTCCTAACCTTACCCCATCCCCTCACATCCTGTATCCCTGAATAACTCTGCTGTTCTATCCTTATATATGTGCAGAAACATGCTATACACTGCAAATAGCAACCAGAATATAGATCTCAAGATATTGCACTTCTGGTTACCAAACACTAAGTCCTAACCTTACTCCATCCCCTCACATCCTGTAACCCTGAATGACTCTGTTATTCTATCCTTATATATGTACAGAAACATGCTATATACTGCACATAGCAACCAGAATATAGGTCTCAAGATACTGCACTTCTGGTTACCAAACACTAAGTCCTAACCTTACTCCATCCCCTCACATCCTGTAACCCTGAATAACTCTGCTGTTCTATCCTTATATATGTGCAGAAACATGCTATAAACTGCACATAGCAACCAGAATATAGGTCTCAAGATATTGCACTTCTGGTTACCAAACACTTATTCCTAACCTTACTCCATCCCCTCACATCCTGTAACCCTGAATAACTCTGCTGTTCTATCCTTATATATGTGCAGAAACATGCTATAAACTGCACATAGCAACCAGAATATAGGTCTCAAGATATTGCACTTCTGGTTACCAAACACTTATTCCTAACCTTATTCCATCCCCTCACATCCTGTAACCCTGAATAACTCTGCTGTTCTATCCTTATATATGTGCAGAAACATGCTATAAACTGCACATAGCAACCAGAATATAGGTCTCAAGATATTGCACTTCTAGATACCAAACACTAAGTCCTAACCTTACTCCATCCCCTCACATCCTGTAACCCTGAATAACTCTGCTGTTCTATCCTTATATATGTGCAGAAACATGCTATAAACTGCACATAGCAACCAGAATATAGGTCTCAAGATATTGCACTTCTGGTTACCAAACACTTATTCCTAACCTTACTCCATCCCCTCACATCCTGTAACCCTGAATAACTCTGCTGTTCTATCCTTATATATGTGCAGAAACATGCTATAAACTGCACATAGCAACCAGAATATAGGTCTCAAGATATTGCACTTCTAGATACCAAACACTAAGTCCTAACCTTACTCCATCCCCTCACATCCTGTAACCCTGAATAACTCTGCTGTTCTATCCTTATATATGTGCAGAAACATGCTATAAACTGCACATAGCAACCAGAATATAGGTCTCAAGATATTGCACTTCTGGTTACCAAACACTTATTCCTAACCTTATTCCATCCCCTCACATCCTGTAACCCTGAATAACTCTGCTGTTCTATCCTTATATATGTGCAGAAACATGCTATACACTGCAAATAGCAACCAGAATATAGATCTCAAGATATTGCACTTCTGGTTACCAAACACTAAGTCCTAACCTTACTCCATCCCCTCACATCCTGTAACCCTGAATAACTCTGCTGTTCTATCCTTATATATGTGCAGAAACATGCTATAAACTGCAAATAGCAACCAGAATATAGGTCTCAAGATATTGCACTTCTGGATACCAAGCACTAAGTCCTAACCTTACTCCATCCCCTCACATCCTGTAACCCTGAATAACTCTGCTGTTCTATCCTTATATATGTGCAGAAACATGCTATAAACTGCAAATAGCAACCAGAATATAGGTCTCAAGATATTGCACTTCTGGTTACCAAACACTTATTCCTAACCTTACTCCATCCCCTCACATCCTGTATCCCTGAATAACTCTGCTGTTCTATCCTTATATATGTGCAGAAACATGCTATAAACTGCACATAGCAACCAGAATATAGGTCTCAAGATATTGCACTTCTGGTTACCAAACACTAAGTCCTAACCTTACTCCATCCCCTCACATCCTGTAACCCTGAATAACTCTGCTGTTCTATCCTTATATATGTGCAGAAACATGCTATACACTGCAAATAGCAACCAGAATATAGGTCTCAAGATATTGCACTTCTGGATACCAAACACTAAGTCCTAACCTTACTCCATCCCCTCACATCCTGTAACCCTGAATAACTCTGCTGTTCTATCCTTATATATGTGCAGAAACATGCTATAAACTGCAAATAGCAACCAGAATATAGGTCTCAAGATATTGCACTTCTGGATACCAAGCACTAAGTCCTAACCTTACTCCATCCCCTCACATCCTGTAACCCTGAATAACTCTGCTGTTCTATCCTTATATATGTGCAGAAACATGCTATAAACTGCAAATAGCAACCAGAATATAGGTCTCAAGATATTGCACTTCTGGTTACCAAACACTTATTCCTAACCTTACTCCATCCCCTCACATCCTGTATCCCTGAATAACTCTGCTGTTCTATCCTTATATATGTGCAGAAACATGCTATAAACTGCACATAGCAACCAGAATATAGGTCTCAAGATATTGCACTTCTGGTTACCAAACACTAAGTCCTAACCTTACTCCATCCCCTCACATCCTGTAACCCTGAATAACTCTGCTGTTCTATCCTTATATATGTGCAGAAACATGCTATACACTGCAAATAGCAACCAGAATATAGGTCTCAAGATATTGCACTTCTGGATACCAAACACTAAGTCCTAACCTTACTCCATCCCCTCACATCCTGTAACCCTGAATAACTCTGCTGTTCTATCCTTATATATGTGCAGAAACATGCTATAAACTGCAAATAGCAACCAGAATATAGGTCTCAAGATATTGCACTTCTGGTTACCAAACACTAAGTCCTAACCTTGCTCCATCCCCTCACATCCTGTAACCCTGAATAACTCTGCTGTTCTATCCTTATATATGTGCAGAAACATGCTATAAACTGCAAATAGCAACCAGAATATAGGTCTCAAGATATTGCACTTCTGGTTACCAAACACTTATTCCTAACCTTACTCCATCCCCTCACATCCTGTAACCCTGAATAACTCTGCTGTTCTATCCTTATATATGTGCAGAAACATGCTATACACTGCAAATAGCAACCAGAATATAGGTCTCAAGATATTGCACTTCTGTATACCAAACACTAAGTCCTAACCTTACTCCATCCCCTCACATCCTGTAACCCTGAATAACTCTGCTGTTCTATCCTTATATATGTGCAGAAACATGCTATAAACTGCACATAGCAACCAGAATAGAGGTCTCAAGATATTGCACTTCTAGATACCAAGCACTAAGTCCTAACCTTACTCCATCCCCTCACATCCTGTATCCCTGAATAACTCTGCTGTTCTATCCTTATATATGTGCAGAAAAATGCTATAAACTGCACATAGCAACCAGAATATAGGTCTCAAGATATTGCACTTCTGGATACCAAACACTAAGTCCTAACCTTACTCCATCCCCTCACATCCTGTAACCCTGAATGACTCTGCTGTTCTATCCTTATATATGTGCAGAAACATGCTATAAACTGCACATAGCAACCAGAATATAGGTCTCAAGATATTGCACTTCTGGATACCAAACACTAAGTCCTAACCTTACTCCATCCCCTCACATCCTGTAACCCTGAATGACTCTGCTGTTCTATCCTTATATATGTGCAGAAACATGCTATAAACTGCACATAGCAACCAGAATATAGGTCTCAAGATATTGCACTTCTGGATACCAAACACTAAGTCCTAACCTTGCTCCATCCCCTCACATCCTGTAACCCTGAATAACTCTGCTGTTCTATCCTTATATATGTGCAGAAACATGCTATAAACTGCAAATAGCAACCAGAATATAGGTCTCAAGATATTGCACTTCTGGTTACCAAACACTAAGTACTAACCTTACTCCATCCCCTCACATCCTGTAACCCTGAATAACTCTGCTGTTCTATCCTTATATATGTGCAGAAACATGCTATAAACTGCACATAGCAACCAGAATATAGATCTCAAGATATTGCACTTCTGGTTACCAAACACTAAGTCCTAACCTTACTCCATCCCCTCACATCCTGTAACCCTGAATAACTCTGCTGTTCTATCCTTATATATGTGCAGAAACATGCTATAAACTGCAAATAGCAACCAGAATATAGGTCTCAAGATATTGCACTTCTGTATACCAAACACTAAGCCCTAACCTTACTCCATCCCCTCACATCCTGTAACCCTGAATAACTCTGCTGTTCTATCCTTATATATATGCAGAAACATGCTATAAACTGCAAATAGCAACCAGAATATAGGTCTCAAGATATTGCACTTCTGTATACCAAATACTAAGCCCTAACCTTACTCCACCCCCTCACATCCTGTAACCCTGAATAACTCTGCTGTTCTATCCTTATATATGTGCAGAAACATGCTATAAACTGCAAATAGCAACCAGAATATAGGTCTCAAGATATTGCACTTCTGGATACCAAGCACTAAGTCCTAACCTTACTCCATCCCCTCACATCCTGTAACCCTGAATAACTCTGCTGTTCTATCCTTATATATGTGCAGAAACATGCTATATACTGCACATAGCAACCAGAATATAGGTCTCAAGATATTGCACTTCTGGTTACCAAACACTAAGTCCTAACCTTACTCCATCCCCACATCCTGTAACCCTGAATAACTCTGCTGTTCTATCCTTATATATGTGCAGAAACATGCTATATACTGCACATAGCAGCCAGAATATAGGTCTCAAGATATTGCACTTCTGGATACCAAGCACTAAGTCCTAACCTTACTCCATCCCCTCACATCCTGTAACCCTGAATAACTCTGCTGTTCTATCCTTATATATGTGCAGAAACATGCTATAAACTGCACATAGCAACCAGAATATAGGTCTCAAGATATTGCACTTCTGGATACCAAACACTAAGTACTAACCTTACTCCATCCCCTCACATCCTGTAACCCTGAATAACTCTGCTGTTCTATCCTTATATATGTGCAGAAACATGCTATATACTGCAAATAGCAACCAGAATATAGGTCTCAAGATATTGCACTTCTGGTTACCAAACACTAAGTCCTAACCTTACTCCATCCCCACATCCTGTAACCCTGAATAACTCTGCTGTTCTATCCTTATATATGTGCAGAAACATGCTATATACTGCACATAGCAGCCAGAATATAGGTCTCAAGATATTGCACTTCTGGATACCAAGCACTAAGTCCTAACCTTACTCCATCCCCTCACATCCTGTAACCCTGAATAACTCTGCTGTTCTATCCTTATATATGTGCAGAAACATGCTATAAACTGCAAATAGCAACCAGAATATAGGTCTCAAGATATTGCACTTCTGGATACCAAACACTAAGTCCTAACCTTACTCCATCCCCTCACATCCTGTAACCCTGAATAACTCTGCTGTTCTATCCTTATATATGTGCAGAAACATGCTATACACTGCAAATAGCAACCAGAATATAGGTCTCAAGATATTGCACTTCTGGTTACCAAACACTAAGTCCTAACCTTACTCCATCCCCTCACATCCTTTAACCCTGAATAACTCTGCTGTTCTATCCTTATATATGTGCAGAAACATGCTATAAACTGCAAATAGCAACCAGAATATAGGTCTCAAGATATTGCACTTCTGGTTACCAAACACTAAGTCCTAACCTTGCTCCATCCCCTCACATCCTGTAACCCTGAATAACTCTGCTGTTCTATCCTTATATATGTGCAGAAACATGCTATATACTGCACATAGCAGCCAGAATATAGGTCTCAAGATATTGCACTTCTGGATACCAAACACTAAGTCCTAACCTTACTCCATCCCCTCACATCCTGTAACCCTGAATAACTCTGCTGTTCTATCCTTATATATGTGCAGAAACATGCTATAAACTGCACATAGCAACCAGAATATAGGTCTCAAGATATTGCACTTCTGGATACCAAACACTAAGTCCTAACCTTGCTCCATCCCCTCACATCCTGTAACCCTGAATAACTCTGCTGTTCTATCTTTATATATGGGCAGAAACATGCTATAAACTGCACATAGCAACCAGAATATAGGTCTCAAGATATTGCACTTCTGGATACCAAACACTAAGTCCTAACCTTACTCCATCCCCTCACATCCTGTAACCCTGAATAACTCTGCTGTTCTATCCTTATATATGTGCAGAAACATGCTATAAACTGCAAATAGCAACCAGAATATAGGTCTCAAGATATTGCACTTCTGGATACCAAACACTAAGTCCTAACCTTACTCCATCCCCTCACATCCTGTAACCCTGAATAACTCTGCTGTTCTATCCTTATATATGTGCAGAAACATGCTATATACTGCACATAGCAACCAGAATATAGGTCTCAAGATATTGCACTTCTGGTTACCAAGCACTAAGTCCTAACCTTACTCCATCCCCTCACATCCTGTAACCCTGAATAACTCTGCTGTTCTATCCTTATATATGTGCAGAAACATGCTATAAACTGCAAATAGCAACCAGAATATAGGTCTCAAGATATTGCACTTCTGGATACCAAACACTAAGTCCTAACCTTACTCCATCCCCTCACATCCTGTAACCCTGAATGACTCTGCTGTTCTATCCTTATATATGTGCAGAAACATGCTATAAACTGCAAATAGCAACCAGAATATAGGTCTCAAGATATTGCATTTCTGGATACCAAACACTAAGTCCTAACCTTACTCCATCCCCTCACATCCTGTAACCCTGAATGACTCTGCTGTTCTATCCTTATATATGTGCAGAAACATGCTATAAACTGCAAATAGCAACCAGAATATAGGTCTCAAGATATTGCACTTCTGGTTACCAAACACTAAGTCCTAACCTTACTCCATCCCCTCACATCCTGTAACCCTGAATAACTCTGCTGTTCTATCCTTATATATGTGCAGAAACATGCTATACACTGCACATAGCAACCAGAATATAGGTCTCAAGATATTGCACTTCTGGTTACCAAACACTAAGTCCTAACCTTACTACATCCCCTCACATCCTGTAACCCTGAATAACTCTGCTGTTCTATCCTTATATATATGCAGAAACATGCTATAAACTGCAAATAGCAACCAGAATATAGGTCTCAAGATATTGCACTTCTGGTTACCAAACACTAAGTCCTAACCTTACTCCATCCCCTCACATCCTGTAACCCTGAATAACTCTGCTGTTCTATCCTTATATATGTGCAGAAACATGCTATACACTGCACATAGCAACCAGAATATAGGTCTCAAGATATTGCACTTCTGGATACCAAACACTAAGTCCTAACCTTACTCCATCCCCTCACATCCTGTAACCCTGAATAACTCTGCTGTTCTATCCTTATATATGTGCAGAAACATGCTATAAACTGCAAATAGCAACCAGAATATAGGTCTCAAGATATTGCACTTCTGGATACCAAGCACTAAGTCCTAACCTTACTCCATCCCCTCACATCCTGTAACCCTGAATAACTCTGCTGTTCTATCCTTATATATGTGCAGAAACATGCTATAAACTGCAAATAGCAACCAGAATATAGGTCTCAAGATATTGCACTTCTGGTTACCAAACACTTATTCCTAACCTTACTCCATCCCCTCACATCCTGTATCCCTGAATAACTCTGCTGTTCTATCCTTATATATGTGCAGAAACATGCTATAAACTGCACATAGCAACCAGAATATAGGTCTCAAGATATTGCACTTCTGGTTACCAAACACTAAGTCCTAACCTTACTCCATCCCCTCACATCCTGTAACCCTGAATAACTCTGCTGTTCTATCCTTATATATGTGCAGAAACATGCTATACACTGCAAATAGCAACCAGAATATAGGTCTCAAGATATTGCACTTCTGGATACCAAACACTAAGTCCTAACCTTACTCCATCCCCTCACATCCTGTAACCCTGAATAACTCTGCTGTTCTATCCTTATATATGTGCAGAAACATGCTATAAACTGCAAATAGCAACCAGAATATAGGTCTCAAGATATTGCACTTCTGGTTACCAAACACTAAGTCCTAACCTTGCTCCATCCCCTCACATCCTGTAACCCTGAATAACTCTGCTGTTCTATCCTTATATATGTGCAGAAACATGCTATAAACTGCACATAGCAACCAGAATATAGGTCTCAAGATATTGCACTTCTGGTTACCAAACACTTATTCCTAACCTTACTCCATCCCCTCACATCCTGTAACCCTGAATAACTCTGCTGTTCTATCCTTATATATGTGCAGAAACATGCTATACACTGCAAATAGCAACCAGAATATAGGTCTCAAGATATTGCACTTCTGTATACCAAACACTAAGTCCTAACCTTACTCCATCCCCTCACATCCTGTAACCCTGAATAACTCTGCTGTTCTATCCTTATATATGTGCAGAAACATGCTATAAACTGCACATAGCAACCAGAATAGAGGTCTCAAGATATTGCACTTCTAGATACCAAGCACTAAGTCCTAACCTTACTCCATCCCCTCACATCCTGTATCCCTGAATAACTCTGCTGTTCTATCCTTATATATGTGCAGAAAAATGCTATAAACTGCACATAGCAACCAGAATATAGGTCTCAAGATATTGCACTTCTGGATACCAAACACTAAGTCCTAACCTTACTCCATCCCCTCACATCCTGTAACCCTGAATGACTCTGCTGTTCTATCCTTATATATGTGCAGAAACATGCTATAAACTGCACATAGCAACCAGAATATAGGTCTCAAGATATTGCACTTCTGGATACCAAACACTAAGTCCTAACCTTACTCCATCCCCTCACATCCTGTAACCCTGAATGACTCTGCTGTTCTATCCTTATATATGTGCAGAAACATGCTATAAACTGCACATAGCAACCAGAATATAGGTCTCAAGATATTGCACTTCTGGATACCAAACACTAAGTCCTAACCTTGCTCCATCCCCTCACATCCTGTAACCCTGAATAACTCTGCTGTTCTATCCTTATATATGTGCAGAAACATGCTATAAACTGCAAATAGCAACCAGAATATAGGTCTCAAGATATTGCACTTCTGGTTACCAAACACTAAGTACTAACCTTACTCCATCCCCTCACATCCTGTAACCCTGAATAACTCTGCTGTTCTATCCTTATATATGTGCAGAAACATGCTATAAACTGCACATAGCAACCAGAATATAGATCTCAAGATATTGCACTTCTGGTTACCAAACACTAAGTCCTAACCTTACTCCATCCCCTCACATCCTGTAACCCTGAATAACTCTGCTGTTCTATCCTTATATATGTGCAGAAACATGCTATAAACTGCAAATAGCAACCAGAATATAGGTCTCAAGATATTGCACTTCTGTATACCAAATACTAAGCCCTAACCTTACTCCATCCCCTCACATCCTGTAACCCTGAATAACTCTGCTGTTCTATCCTTATATATATGCAGAAACATGCTATAAACTGCAAATAGCAACCAGAATATAGGTCTCAAGATATTGCACTTCTGTATACCAAATACTAAGCCCTAACCTTACTCCACCCCCTCACATCCTGTAACCCTGAATAACTCTGCTGTTCTATCCTTATATATGTGCAGAAACATGCTATAAACTGCAAATAGCAACCAGAATATAGGTCTCAAGATATTGCACTTCTGGATACCAAGCACTAAGTCCTAACCTTACTCCATCCCCTCACATCCTGTAACCCTGAATAACTCTGCTGTTCTATCCTTATATATGTGCAGAAACATGCTATATACTGCACATAGCAACCAGAATATAGGTCTCAAGATATTGCACTTCTGGTTACCAAACACTAAGTCCTAACCTTACTCCATCCCCACATCCTGTAACCCTGAATAACTCTGCTGTTCTATCCTTATATATGTGCAGAAACATGCTATATACTGCACATAGCAGCCAGAATATAGGTCTCAAGATATTGCACTTCTGGATACCAAGCACTAAGTCCTAACCTTACTCCATCCCCTCACATCCTGTAACCCTGAATAACTCTGCTGTTCTATCCTTATATATGTGCAGAAACATGCTATAAACTGCACATAGCAACCAGAATATAGGTCTCAAGATATTGCACTTCTGGATACCAAACACTAAGTCCTAACCTTACTCCATCCCCTCACATCCTGTAACCCTGAATAACTCTGCTGTTCTATCCTTATATATGTGCAGAAACATGCTATATACTGCAAATAGCAACCAGAATATAGGTCTCAAGATATTGCACTTCTGGTTACCAAACACTAAGTCCTAACCTTACTCCATCCCCACATCCTGTAACCCTGAATAACTCTGCTGTTCTATCCTTATATATGTGCAGAAACATGCTATATACTGCACATAGCAGCCAGAATATAGGTCTCAAGATATTGCACTTCTGGATACCAAGCACTAAGTCCTAACCTTACTCCATCCCCTCACATCCTGTAACCCTGAATAACTCTGCTGTTCTATCCTTATATATGTGCAGAAACATGCTATAAACTGCAAATAGCAACCAGAATATAGGTCTCAAGATATTGCACTTCTGGATACCAAACACTAAGTCCTAACCTTACTCCATCCCCTCACATCCTGTAACCCTGAATAACTCTGCTGTTCTATCCTTATATATGTGCAGAAACATGCTATACACTGCAAATAGCAACCAGAATATAGGTCTCAAGATATTGCACTTCTGGTTACCAAACACTAAGTCCTAACCTTACTCCATCCCCTCACATCCTTTAACCCTGAATAACTCTGCTGTTCTATCCTTATATATGTGCAGAAACATGCTATAAACTGCAAATAGCAACCAGAATATAGGTCTCAAGATATTGCACTTCTGGATACCAAGCACTAAGTCCTAACCTTACTCCATCCCCTCACATCCTGTAACCCTGAATAACTCTGCTGTTCTATCCTTATATATGTGCAGAAACATGCTATAAACTGCAAATAGCAACCAGAATATAGGTCTCAAGATATTGCACTTCTGGTTACCAAACACTTATTCCTAACCTTACTCCATCCCCTCACATCCTGTATCCCTGAATAACTCTGCTGTTCTATCCTTATATATGTGCAGAAACATGCTATAAACTGCACATAGCAACCAGAATATAGGTCTCAAGATATTGCACTTCTGGTTACCAAACACTAAGTCCTAACCTTACTCCATCCCCTCACATCCTGTAACCCTGAATAACTCTGCTGTTCTATCCTTATATATGTGCAGAAACATGCTATACACTGCAAATAGCAACCAGAATATAGGTCTCAAGATATTGCACTTCTGGATACCAAACACTAAGTCCTAACCTTACTCCATCCCCTCACATCCTGTAACCCTGAATAACTCTGCTGTTCTATCCTTATATATGTGCAGAAACATGCTATAAACTGCAAATAGCAACCAGAATATAGGTCTCAAGATATTGCACTTCTGGTTACCAAACACTAAGTCCTAACCTTGCTCCATCCCCTCACATCCTGTAACCCTGAATAACTCTGCTGTTCTATCCTTATATATGTGCAGAAACATGCTATAAACTGCACATAGCAACCAGAATATAGGTCTCAAGATATTGCACTTCTGGTTACCAAACACTTATTCCTAACCTTACTCCATCCCCTCACATCCTGTAACCCTGAATAACTCTGCTGTTCTATCCTTATATATGTGCAGAAACATGCTATACACTGCAAATAGCAACCAGAATATAGGTCTCAAGATATTGCACTTCTGTATACCAAACACTAAGTCCTAACCTTACTCCATCCCCTCACATCCTGTAACCCTGAATAACTCTGCTGTTCTATCCTTATATATGTGCAGAAACATGCTATAAACTGCACATAGCAACCAGAATAGAGGTCTCAAGATATTGCACTTCTAGATACCAAGCACTAAGTCCTAACCTTACTCCATCCCCTCACATCCTGTATCCCTGAATAACTCTGCTGTTCTATCCTTATATATGTGCAGAAAAATGCTATAAACTGCACATAGCAACCAGAATATAGGTCTCAAGATATTGCACTTCTGGATACCAAACACTAAGTCCTAACCTTACTCCATCCCCTCACATCCTGTAACCCTGAATGACTCTGCTGTTCTATCCTTATATATGTGCAGAAACATGCTATAAACTGCACATAGCAACCAGAATATAGGTCTCAAGATATTGCACTTCTGGATACCAAACACTAAGTCCTAACCTTACTCCATCCCCTCACATCCTGTAACCCTGAATGACTCTGCTGTTCTATCCTTATATATGTGCAGAAACATGCTATAAACTGCACATAGCAACCAGAATATAGGTCTCAAGATATTGCACTTCTGGATACCAAACACTAAGTCCTAACCTTGCTCCATCCCCTCACATCCTGTAACCCTGAATAACTCTGCTGTTCTATCCTTATATATGTGCAGAAACATGCTATAAACTGCAAATAGCAACCAGAATATAGGTCTCAAGATATTGCACTTCTGGTTACCAAACACTAAGTACTAACCTTACTCCATCCCCTCACATCCTGTAACCCTGAATAACTCTGCTGTTCTATCCTTATATATGTGCAGAAACATGCTATAAACTGCACATAGCAACCAGAATATAGATCTCAAGATATTGCACTTCTGGTTACCAAACACTAAGTCCTAACCTTACTCCATCCCCTCACATCCTGTAACCCTGAATAACTCTGCTGTTCTATCCTTATATATGTGCAGAAACATGCTATAAACTGCAAATAGCAACCAGAATATAGGTCTCAAGATATTGCACTTCTGTATACCAAATACTAAGCCCTAACCTTACTCCATCCCCTCACATCCTGTAACCCTGAATAACTCTGCTGTTCTATCCTTATATATATGCAGAAACATGCTATAAACTGCAAATAGCAACCAGAATATAGGTCTCAAGATATTGCACTTCTGTATACCAAATACTAAGCCCTAACCTTACTCCACCCCCTCACATCCTGTAACCCTGAATAACTCTGCTGTTCTATCCTTATATATGTGCAGAAACATGCTATAAACTGCAAATAGCAACCAGAATATAGGTCTCAAGATATTGCACTTCTGGATACCAAGCACTAAGTCCTAACCTTACTCCATCCCCTCACATCCTGTAACCCTGAATAACTCTGCTGTTCTATCCTTATATATGTGCAGAAACATGCTATATACTGCACATAGCAACCAGAATATAGGTCTCAAGATATTGCACTTCTGGTTACCAAACACTAAGTCCTAACCTTACTCCATCCCCACATCCTGTAACCCTGAATAACTCTGCTGTTCTATCCTTATATATGTGCAGAAACATGCTATATACTGCACATAGCAGCCAGAATATAGGTCTCAAGATATTGCACTTCTGGATACCAAGCACTAAGTCCTAACCTTACTCCATCCCCTCACATCCTGTAACCCTGAATAACTCTGCTGTTCTATCCTTATATATGTGCAGAAACATGCTATAAACTGCACATAGCAACCAGAATATAGGTCTCAAGATATTGCACTTCTGGATACCAAACACTAAGTCCTAACCTTACTCCATCCCCTCACATCCTGTAACCCTGAATAACTCTGCTGTTCTATCCTTATATATGTGCAGAAACATGCTATATACTGCAAATAGCAACCAGAATATAGGTCTCAAGATATTGCACTTCTGGTTACCAAACACTAAGTCCTAACCTTACTCCATCCCCACATCCTGTAACCCTGAATAACTCTGCTGTTCTATCCTTATATATGTGCAGAAACATGCTATATACTGCACATAGCAGCCAGAATATAGGTCTCAAGATATTGCACTTCTGGATACCAAGCACTAAGTCCTAACCTTACTCCATCCCCTCACATCCTGTAACCCTGAATAACTCTGCTGTTCTATCCTTATATATGTGCAGAAACATGCTATAAACTGCAAATAGCAACCAGAATATAGGTCTCAAGATATTGCACTTCTGGATACCAAACACTAAGTCCTAACCTTACTCCATCCCCTCACATCCTGTAACCCTGAATAACTCTGCTGTTCTATCCTTATATATGTGCAGAAACATGCTATACACTGCAAATAGCAACCAGAATATAGGTCTCAAGATATTGCACTTCTGGTTACCAAACACTAAGTCCTAACCTTACTCCATCCCCTCACATCCTTTAACCCTGAATAACTCTGCTGTTCTATCCTTATATATGTGCAGAAACATGCTATAAACTGCAAATAGCAACCAGAATATAGGTCTCAAGATATTGCACTTCTGGTTACCAAACACTAAGTCCTAACCTTGCTCCATCCCCTCACATCCTGTAACCCTGAATAACTCTGCTGTTCTATCCTTATATATGTGCAGAAACATGCTATATACTGCACATAGCAGCCAGAATATAGGTCTCAAGATATTGCACTTCTGGATACCAAACACTAAGTCCTAACCTTACTCCATCCCCTCACATCCTGTAACCCTGAATAACTCTGCTGTTCTATCCTTATATATGTGCAGAAACATGCTATAAACTGCACATAGCAACCAGAATATAGGTCTCAAGATATTGCACTTCTGGATACCAAACACTAAGTCCTAACCTTGCTCCATCCCCTCACATCCTGTAACCCTGAATAACTCTGCTGTTCTATCTTTATATATGGGCAGAAACATGCTATAAACTGCACATAGCAACCAGAATATAGGTCTCAAGATATTGCACTTCTGGATACCAAACACTAAGTCCTAACCTTACTCCATCCCCTCACATCCTGTAACCCTGAATAACTCTGCTGTTCTATCCTTATATATGTGCAGAAACATGCTATAAACTGCAAATAGCAACCAGAATATAGGTCTCAAGATATTGCACTTCTGGATACCAAACACTAAGTCCTAACCTTACTCCATCCCCTCACATCCTGTAACCCTGAATAACTCTGCTGTTCTATCCTTATATATGTGCAGAAACATGCTATATACTGCACATAGCAACCAGAATATAGGTCTCAAGATATTGCACTTCTGGTTACCAAGCACTAAGTCCTAACCTTACTCCATCCCCTCACATCCTGTAACCCTGAATAACTCTGCTGTTCTATCCTTATATATGTGCAGAAACATGCTATAAACTGCAAATAGCAACCAGAATATAGGTCTCAAGATATTGCACTTCTGGATACCAAACACTAAGTCCTAACCTTACTCCATCCCCTCACATCCTGTAACCCTGAATGACTCTGCTGTTCTATCCTTATATATGTGCAGAAACATGCTATAAACTGCAAATAG
>NW_026968998.1:0-58557 GCF_028390025.1 Pseudophryne corroboree
ATACCTGTGGTGCATTTTAGAAAAAAACATGTCTCGGCAGAGCAATCTATAAATCCATCATTTTTCAGACAGCAACAGTGGGTATTGTAATAGTCACCCAATCCATCACTTTTATAGGGTTACATGCACCCACATGCTACAGACTGTCTCAATAATTTTACTGTCACGCTGTGTGTGTTTGTGTTTTTATTTGGGTATTTTTTGTTGTTGTAGAACTACAGGTACCAGCAAGCCCGTTATTTCCCCGCCTGCTGGTACTTGAGGTTCTCCAAGTACCAGCAAGCGGGGGAGGCTTGCTGGGCCTTGTAGTTCCACAACGAAAAAACAATATTCTTTTTTTACACACATGGCTATCAGCCCGGCACCCACCACCCAGGGGTGCTGGGGACAGCCTCGGGCTTCACCCCTGGCCCTTGGGTGCCTCGAGGGGAGGAACCTCTTGATTTAAGGGCCTACATAAAAGTGTCCCCCGGCTGTGGCATTATCTCTCTGGCTAGAGGAGCCCGGTGCTGGTTTTAAAAATATGGGGGACCCCTACATCTATTGTCCCACGTATTTTTGGAACCTGGACCGGTCTAAGAGCCCGGTGCTAGTTGTCTAAATACGGGGAACCCCTGTCCAATTTTTCCCCCAGTATTTAAATAACCAGGACCGGCTCAAAGAGCCCGAGGCTGGTTATACTAAGGAGGGGGGACCTCACGCATTTTTTTTAACCCATTCAGACCCTTCTCCTTTAAGTTAATGGAAGCCCTGGACAACAAAATTGCATTCATGTCCTCCTCCCTCACCCTTCCCAGTCCCAAACACTCATTTTTTTTTTCTTTAAAAATGTATAATATATAACGAGAACAATGAGCAGGCAGGCAGCGGGCATTGGCGGCATCGGACTGAGATAGAAATTAGTGGTGGAGGGCTGGGTCAGTTGATTGTGGGCGAGTTTGTAAGCCATTGGCGGTGGCAGCGGGTATCGGCTCAGAGGCAGTAGCGGGCATTGGCTAAGGGTCATCGGCAGGATTCGGCGGACATTATGGCTGTAGTGCCTCACTAGCCACTGACCTCACTGCACGCCACTGTGGGACAGATGTAACATGCAGAGAGAGGTAGATTTGGGAGGGGGAATGTCCTAGCATAACTGTTAATTGCAGTGTAATACTGTAATTCAGCTGTGCAGCATTTGTGGCTAAATGTCAAAGAAGCCAGTATTTACCCTGCATGCAAAACAATAAATGTATTTGAACATACCTCCCAACTATCCCAATTTTTGCAGGACAGTCACTTTTTTGGGGAATGTCCAGCTAACCCAAACAACCCCCCCCCTTCCCATGGGGAAGGGGGGGGGGTGGAAGGCTCCCTGTAGCTTGTTGCTCTGCAAATATGCACATTGTGGGTAATTCAGACCTGATCGCTAGGGTGTGTTTTTTGCATCCCTGTAATCAGGTAGTTGCCGCCTACAGCGGAAGGGAAAATTTGCTGTGCAGGTGTGTGATCACATGTGCACAAGAGCTGCACAGCTCAGCACTTACTCAGCCATTGAGGTGACGTCACAAATCCTCCCACAAAACGCCGGGTCCCTCCAGTGTTTTTCCGGACACTCCCTAGAAACATTCAGTTGCCACCCACACAAACACCCTCTTCTTGTCAATCTTCTTGTGATCTCCGGACCGTCGCACTTACGCATTGTGGCGCATACGCATGTGCAGTGCAGACCAGATTGCCCGCTGGCTGAAAATAAATTGAAGCGATCTGGTCTGAATAAGCCTCAATGTCTATTCACGGGAGACAGAGGGGCTGGGGCATGGCCAGCAGCTCACAGAGCACCTATAATGACAAAAATGGGAGACATGGCTCATGATCGCGATATACCTGCGAAGGTACGCCCTCTACTGATTGACAGGCAGAGGCATTCGCATTTTCTGCGGGGCACCCGGAGAAAATGTAGGCACACGCACAGGATGGACCCTGCGTATATGCCCCCATCCTCTTCATAGTTTTTGCGGTTGGAACGCGTATTACGATCCAAACTGAATTAGGCCCTATGTCTTATATACACGAGCAGTGTGAAAACATCAATTGATGGGGGTAATTCCAAGATGATCGCAGCAGGAATTTTGTTAGCAGTTGGGCAAAACCATGTGTACTGCAGGGGAGGCAGATATAACATGTGCAGAAAGAGTTAGATTTGGGTGAGTTATTTTGTTATGTAAATACTGACTGCTTTATTTTTACACTGCAAATTAGATTGCAGATTGAACACACCACACCCAAATCTAACTCTCTCTGCACATGTTAAATCTGCCTTCCCTGCAGTGCACATAGGTGGTCATTCCGAGTTGTTCGCTCGGTAATTTTCTTCGCATCGCAGCGATTTTCCGCTTAATGCGCATGCGCAATGTTCACACTGCGACTGCGCCAAGTAAATTTGCTATGCAGTTAGGAATATTACTCACGTTTTTTTCATCGTTCTGGTGATCGTAATGTGATTGACAGGAAGTGGGTGTTTCTGGGCGGAAACAGGCCGCTTTAGGGGCGTGTGGGAAAAAATGCTACCGTTTCTGGGAAAAACGCGGGAGTGGCTGGAGAAACGGAGGAGTGTCTGGGCGAACGCTGGGTGTGTTTGTGACGTCAAACCAGGAACGACAAGCACTGAACTGATCGCACTGGCAGAGTAAGTCTCGAGCTACTCAGAAACTGCACAGAGATGTCTTATCGCAATATTGCAAATCTTTCGTTCGCAATTTTAAGATGCTAAGATTCACTCCCAGAAGGCGGCAGCTTAGCGTGTGCAATGCTGCTAAAAGCAGCTTGCGAGCGAACAACTCGGAATGAGGGCCATGGGGGGTAATTCTGAGTTGATCGCAGCAGGATTTTTGTTAGCAGTTGGGCAAAACCATGTGCACTGCATTTACGAACAGATGATTTTTTTATATAAATTTTAAAATGTTAGTAAATGTGTGTGTTTTTTTCAACCTGGAAGCCCAACATCGATTAAGATCGATCTTAAATAGACCCCTGGGTTTTAAGGATAACCATGGTTGAGTCCAATGGTTAATTCACATTGACCGAAGTTCTAATTAAGTCACCTGTGCTCAAGCATGATATCCTTAAAATCTGGATTGCAATGACAGCATTTTGGAACTATGCCTAAGGGTTTAATTTTTACATTTATCCACTGACAATAAATCTACCTACAATATCCCTGTAACTGTTATGATTACAGTATTTCACTAAATAATTTAATTTGCTGAACCTTCTGTAAAAAGAAATATTAAGCTGCTGTAATTCCCAGATGCAGCAAATTTGTTAGCTAGTGGGCAAAACCATGTGCACTGCAGGGATGGGGGGGGGGGGGGGGCAGATATAACATTTGCAGAGAGATTTAGGTGGGTTATATTGTTTGTGTGCAGGGTAAATACTGGCTGTTTTGCTTTTACACTGCAATTTAGATTTCAGTTTGAACACACCGCACCAAAATCTAACTCTCTCTGCACATATTATACACCCCCCCCCCCCCTGCAGTGTACATGGTTTTAGCTAATAAATTTGCTGCTGTGATCAGATCTGAGTTAAGCCCTATGTATTTGGCACTGGCAAAGGGTTAGAGGCCTTGCTGTAGAGCTCACACCTTTCTTATCATGCATTGTAATATTTCCTATGTCCTGATGTTGTGCTCTCTGCTCCATCCAAGTAAACAGCAATGTAGCATGGCTATCAAAGAGCGTGAAGATTGCAGATTTCCTGGGATTAATGCTAAGGAATGCTATTCCAGAGGCTGCTGCTTTAATTCAAGTGTCACTGGGGTTAAATGGTGTTTTTACCTTAAAAACACAGGTAGAGTATATAGTACAGTGGTAAAGTGGGAGCATGTAGTGCTATTGATTACAGATTTGATGGAGCTTAAACATGGATAAGGTCCATGGCTCTAAGAGTTTATCTTGTGTATCCTTTATTCTTAGTCATGGTCAGATAAGATTAGAAAATACCATTTAAGTGGAAATTTCCTGTTAGCTGTTTTTCAGTTTGCTCAACTGTCTGATTAACTGGTCCTAAAAAAGGACCAAAGGAGCTAAATTGCCCTGTGATCTAGCTAAATTGCCCCAGTTAAAAAAAAAAAAACTAAGCTGCTGTAATTCCTGGATGTTTCCTTACTGCATCAACAGGAAGTGACAAGAAACAATGTAATGTGGAACCGTACAGCAGAAGGGATTGCGGCTACCCCACAATAAGTGCAGCGGAATGTAAGAAGAGGAATTGTTGCTTTGACTGCAGCATTCCCGGGGTTAACTGGTGTTTCTTCAAGTCACAAGGTATGGAGCTGCTGTATAGTTACTCGCAAGTCAGTAGTTGTATGATGCTCACACCTGTTAAGCTGGATACACACAGAATGCCCTACACAGGGGGTGAAATGAGCGCCCCCCCCACCCCCCGTATGCTCAGCACACATCACGCTGTGCTGAGCGGGGGGAGAGATGTGTGCTGAGCAGTTCGCTCAGCACACATCTCTCCCCAAAATCGGGCCGTGAATACGGACCTTTAAACTGGATCCACACTTAGATTATCTGTCCAATTTTTTTTTCTAGTTGAAACAAAATTATGCTAATATGTGGCAGCAAATGACAATTGACCATTTGCTCACAAACACTGGAAAACATCCAAAAATTTATATAAATTGGTTAAATCCATTTCATTTAGCTAATTTATCCAAACTACCTTTATTGTATCTCTGTGGGTGAATGATGTGTGGGTCAGTGTTGAGGGTGGTGGAGGAGATGGGAAATAGGCACAGCAGGGTGTGGACAGTCAAATAGTGTGCTTAGAGGTTCAGAGTCATTGTATGAGACTCTGGCAACAGTGACTTGATGAGTCTGGTGTCCATAGGGTGGGACGCATTAACCTTTTTATGCTATTGAAATAGTTCTCCTCCTGACCGACGCAGTTCCTTGCTCCGAGGTTGGTGTATTGTCCTGTTGCAGCGCCTCTCCACTGTGGTCACAGTGAGCTGTGTGGCGTTGCTGGCGCATGCCAATCTCCCCCCAACCTCCCTCTTGCATTTCAGACCTACGTACGCATGATGGGATCTTGTATGATATGCGCGTGTGCTGTAGAGATGAAAGTGGGGGTGAGGAGGCAGATCGTGAGATGGGGAAACTTTGTGGACTGTTAGCGAAGGGGAGCACTGGGCAATCTGAGTTGCAAAGAGGGCAGCAGAAGAGGTTATTGCATGTGCACTGGTGACAGGTCCATCCTTGGTGGCCAGCCTCAGTGGTAAAGGGGTACATGAGCTAGTGTCCCTTGGCCAGCCATGTACCATGGCCACCTCCCTACCTCCTATATATTCTCCCTGATCTGTCACTTTGTTACGGTCTGCTGCTGGCACTGGTGTATCGTCCTGCAGTTGCCGTCTCCGCCCATTGCTGTGACTTCCCCCAGAGTTAGCCACACAGAGTGACAGATCTGGGAAAATATATAGGCGATCATTACTTTCACTTGCAGCCTACCTTATTTTTTGCAGCCTAGCATGCTCCTGACCCCTTCTCTCACTAATACTTATACAACATTCATGAACTCATCTTAAGGTTTCTTTATTATTCAGTCACACTGTCTTGGATCCAAACCATTTCCTGTGGCATTGCAGTCAAACAATTGAGCTATTTACCCTTGCATAGAAAGGTATAATCTAAGCTAGAGAATTCTATTTGGAGCTCACCTTGTACTTTGTGAAGAAATAATCAGCTTTGTGGCTGAGCAGATATATGGAGTGTGTGGCTTCACACTGCATTGATCTGCTGAGTTGCAATGCTAATAATTTTTTTTTTTGCAAAGTACCAATAGCTTCATTGTGAAGGTGGAAAGAAGGGTGTTACGGCATGGAATGTACAAACTGCGAGACCCTGCTGGTAGCGCCTTTGTCTATTTAGTAGGAAGGGCACGTAACAGCCGGGGGGCAATGGAGGAAGCCCCTTTAGGGCTGGAGCCCGGCGGCAACTGACTCCGTTGTCTCTGGCAGTTCCGCCCCTGGACTAGAGGAATGGTCAAGAACATGGCAACATTTAATGCCAAAAAATGCAAAATCATACACGTCTCAAAAATGCAAAGGCTAACTATAATATTAAGGGCATTATAATGGCAAGAGGAAAGCTATCTAAGTATTACTATTTCAGGTAAGCAATGTAACAAAGCAATAGGAAAGGCAAGTCAGATGCTTGTTTGCATAGGTTAAAGAACCAGTAGCAGAAAAAAGTAATACAGGTTGAGCATCCCATATCCAAATATTCAGAAATACGGAATATTCCGAAATACGGACTTTTTTGAGTGAGACTGAGATAGTGAAACCTTTGTGTTTTGATGGCTCAGTGTACACAAACTTTGTTTAATACTCAAAGTTATTAAAAATATTGTATTAAATGAACTTCAGACTGTGTGTATAAGGTGTATATGAAACATAAATGAATTCTGTGAATGTACACACACTTTGTTTAATGCACAAAGTTATAAAAAATATTGGCTAAAATGACCTTCAGGCTGTGTGTATAAGGTGTATATGAAACATAAATGCCTTCTGTGCTTAGATTTAGGTCCCATCACCATAATATCTCGTTATGGTATGCAATTATTCCAAAATACAGAAAAATCCGATATCCAAAATTCCTACAGCCGTACATTGCCGCTCTCATACATCCGCACACTGCCACTCTCATATATCCGCACACTGCCGCTCACATCTATACATACATAGCCTCCATACATCTACACATCCAATCCCCGCGCAAGGGAACACTGAAATCACTATCACTTTTCCCCGGGGTGTGACCACAGCCAGCCACTACTCCGGCCACCTTCTTGTGACACCAAAATGCATCTTACCTATCATCAGGGTGGTGCTGCTGCTGGGGGCAGGTTGCTGCCTCAGTCTCCTAGTTGGTGCTGCGATTGGAGGGGGTACTGCTTCCCTGTGCTGCCACTGTCTCCCGGATCATCGTGCCGCTGGCTGAATTGCAGCTTGACGCTACTGCTGCCGGGAGTAACAGCTTCCTGACTGTTGTTGCTGGTGGCTGCCTACTGCTCATTGCCGCCGGAACACTGACCGGCTCGGCAGTGATGCTGGCGGAGGAGTAGTGGCGGTGGGGTGGTGCCTGCTCCCTTCCCTCGAGCATGCCGTAGTGTAAAAAAATAAATAATAGAGAGCATACCAGGGTGAGAGTCTGTATGGATCACAGTGATTACACGGGGCACAGCATAAGGACACCTTGCTGTGAGGGGCTCTGCCCACACAGATTGCTGCACCCTCTCTGATGTCAGCCGCTGCCCTCTCGTTCTCTGGGCGGCCAGTTCCAGTGTGAGGTAGGAGAGGAAGAGAACACACAGGTGTTAGGCGCCGTGGTCCGCGATGTCCTCGCGGCCCGGCGCCTAGCAACTAGGGATGCCGAGCGTGCTAGCCGCCGGCTCCCTAGCAACGCTAGGACGCCGGGCGCGCTGAGCCGCCTGGACCCTAGCAACGGGGACGCCACGGACGGACTGCGCTCCCCTTGCAGGGTCAATCAAGTGAACTACACACACACACTTGTCTTCTGGTCGTGCAGCAAGGCAGCTGCACGGCATTGTGCTAATCAGGCTCTGAACTTCTGATTGAAGGACTCCCTGCTAAATACCTTCTCAGTGCTTCACACAGACGCCGGTAATAGCTTCCTGCATGCTGCTTTGGTTTGCTGACGTCTGTTCCAGTTCTGCTGTGTCCGGTCATTCCTGTCCTCAGAGTTCCTGAATCTTAGTGTTGTCATCTCTTCCCAAGGAGTCTTCCAGTCCTCATTTACCCGCAACAGTCGCTAGAGGATCTCGTGTGGTTTTCGTGAGTGGCGGCTCTGCCGCGTGCTGCGGCCTAGGCCGCTTTATTTTGTATTCTGTGTTGGTGCATTTGCGGAGGTTTACGCTCCCACACTCCTCTCCGGAACTCGCCGGTGCCGGGTAGAAGAGTGGACAAGTGGGTATTTTGGTTGTCCTTTTCCCTGGCGGTTTTCCGCATATACTCTAGTTTAAAGTTAGTTTTGAGCCCCTGGCTTTGTTGTTTAGTAGAGGGCCCCTTGTTATCACCCTGTCTCGGATTTCTCTTTGTCTCCCATTAAGACCTGAGGGGGCATCGGAGTTGGGCAGACGTAATCCGCCCTTCAAACGCGGCTGCCATGGGCCCAAGCAACCATAGTCTCGCAAGAGATTTCTGACAGCACGGGCGAGACAACGGAGATAGGGCGCCAGGGGCTATTCCCGTTCCCACTCCCTTTCCAAGCATTACGTTCCAGTACTCAGGTCCTTGCTATAAGATATCCCCAGACCAGAGTATTGGAATCATAACAGGAGAGCAGCCCTGATATATAACAGAGGTGGAAGTTCTATAGGCAGCAGAGACGGAGACCAGCCAGCCAGTCTCCCAGTGCCCTGATCACTACACGCCGCCAGCACAGCATTACAGGAGGGTCCTATAGTGCTGCCCTGAGCTAACAGGTGTGTGTACCAGTGTGCTGCGCCCTGGTGTCTCTGAGAGGGGTGAGGTCACCGTGCCGCTTTAGTATATGGCTTTTCCTTAGTACTGTAAGTTACAGCCCTGCACTAGTAGTGGCAACTCTGCCCTATGTGAACCTGTGAGGTTATTTTCCTATTTACAGAATAACCGGGGAGAAGGCGGCCATATTGCGGCTCTCAAGAGAAGGCACTCTAGTACACCCCCTGCTGGCGGCCACTGCGCAGGCGCAACAAATTGAAATGCCCGATCTCTATAATGGGGCATATTTCTCTTAATTAAAAAAAACCTGTAACTTTCTGAAAAACCACAACCCCAAAAGGCACTTCACAGGGACATGCTCTATCTAATAAAACAAACCCCAAGTCATATATATATATATATATATATATATATATATATATATATAATAAGATTTTACTCACCGGTAAATCTATTTCTCGTAGTCCGTAGTGGATGCTGGGACTCCGTAAGGACCATGGGGAATAGCGGCTCCGCAGGAGACTTGGCACAACTAAAGAGAGCTTTAGGACTACCTGGTGTGCACTGGCTCCTCCCCCTATGACCCTCCTCCAGACCTCAGTTAGGATACTGTGCCCGGAAGAGCTGACACTAAGGAAGGATTTTGAATCCCGGGTAAGACTCATACCAGCCACACCAATCACACCGTACAACTCGTGATATTATACCCAGTTAACAGTATGACAACAACGGAGCCTCTGCACAGATGGCTCTCAACAATAACCCTTTTGTTAACAATAACTATGTACAAGTACTTGGGATGGGCGCCCAGCATCCACTACGGACTACGAGAAATAGATTTACCGGTGAGTAAAATCTTATTTTCTCTGACGTCCTTAGTGGATGCTGGGACTCCGTAAGGACCATGGGGATTATATCAAAGCTCCCAAACGGGAGGGAGAGTGCGGATGACTCTGCAGCACCGAATGAGCGAACTCCAGGTCCTCCTCAGCCAGGGTGTCAAACTTGTAAAATCTTGCAAATGTGTTTGACCCCGACCAAGTAGCAGCTCGGCAAAGTTGTAAAGCAGAGACCCCTCGGGCAGCCGCCCAAGAAGAGCCCACCTTCCTCGTGGAATGGGCTTTTACTGATCTAGAATGCGGCAGTCCCGCCGCAGAATGACAGTCCTGTACCACAAATCTGAGGTACTCCTGGTGAGGAGAGTAAATGGGGACATGCAGGTAAGCATCCTTGATGTCCAGTGATACCATGTAATCCCCTTCCTCCAGGCTTGAGATAACCGCCCTGAGCGATTCCATCTTGAACTTGAACCGTTTTATATACGTGTTCAAAGATTTTAAATTTAAAATGGGTCTCACCGAACCGTCCGGTTTCGGTACCACAAACATTGTGGAATAGTAACCCCTTCCTTGTTGAAGGAGGGGTACCTTGACTATCACCTGCTGCAAATACAGCTTGTGAATTTGCCTCTATCACAGCCTCCCTGTCCAAGGGAGATGTTGGCAAGGCAGATTTTAGGAAACGGCGAGGGGGAGACGTCTCGAATTCCAGCTTGAATCCCTGAGACACTACTTGTAGAATCCAGGGATCCACCTGTGAGCAAGCCCACTGATTGCTGAAGCACTTGAGACGGGCCCCCACCGCACCTGGCTCCACCAGTGGAGCCCCAGCGTCATGCTGTGGACTTAGCGGAAGCGGGGGAGGACTTTTGTTCCTGGGAACTGGCTGTATATATATATATATATATATGCACACACACTCATGTATATACATGTATACACAAATACACGTATGTACATGTTTATGTATGTATAATACACTGATAGAGTACATTATATTTATGAATTAATTGCTTCCCGATTCTGCAGCAGCATCATCAGCACCATCAGTGTTACTCACAGTCACTTCACACTGACTGCTGCACAACACATCACTTAATTTCCGGGCCGCCCGCCACCTGGTGAAGAGACATGGGAGATGAAGGACCAGCAGTGCCACGTTGAGCGGAAGTATTGTGAATTAGTTACCCACACACTCCTTGTGACACCTGCTCCCCGTCTGCCCTCCCACCCGCCGCCTGCCATCCGGAACCCGCACTGACAAGTAAGTCTCAGCAGAATGTGTCTGCCGGCGGCTCCCAGTCCCCCCTAGAAGAACACTGCCAGTGGTGTGGCAGCCGCGGCACACTAGGACTGAGAGACCGCAGCGGGAGGAAAGCACGGGTGGGCGGGAGCAGGGCCGGCTCCAGGCCTACTAGCACCCTGAGCGAGAAAATGTAAAAGCGCCCCCCCCCCCCCCCATGCGCGCGCTCCCGGAAAAGTGGGTGTGGCCTCTGGAAAAGTGAGCGTGGACTCGTAACTTCATATCATCAAACTGTAAAAATATTTTCACACAATTAGCAGCCTTACACATAGCCACAGTAGTGTTCCTTACACACAATGTCTCCAGTATAGTGCCAGATACACATAATGTGCAGTGCCAGATAGACATGACATGCCTCCCAGCAGTGCCAGATAGACATGACATGCCTCCCAGCAGTGCCAGCTACACATGACATGCCCCGCAGCAGTGCCAGCTACACATGACATGCCCCGCAGCAGTGCCAGCTACACATGACATGCCCCCCAGCAGTGCCAGCTACACAGGATAGTGTTCACTTTTTAGGGCATGGTGCTGATCACAGGGAGGGCACATTTTTAAGTTAGGAGGGCAAAATGATGTACATACTGCTTGTTGTTCCCACACCTATATGTCAAAGCATGGACAGTGCGCGCCGAAGGCGCGCAGCAAAAATTAATGGGAGTTACTTCGTGGGGAAGGTACGTGGCCACATAATAGTGGCAATTTGCATTACACCACACAGTAGTGCAGCTAATACACACTGCACCAGGTAGAACCTCCTATACACTTTGCGCCAGGCACAGCACTGAGACACATTGCCTAGCCACAGACGCCTAGCGGGAACACTACATGACATGCCCCCCAGCAGTGCCAGCTACACGTGACATGCCCCCCAGCAGTGCCAGCTACATAAATGGCCACACAGTGCCAGATATGCACCCACAGTTCAGATACATAAATGCCCCCAAAGTGCCAGATACATAAGTGCCTCCACAGTGCAGATATGCCCCCCACAGTGCCAGATACATGATGCCCCCGCAGTGCCAGATACATAAGTGCCCACACAGTGCCAGATATAAAAATGCCCACACAGTGCCAGATATGTCCCCACTGTGCCATATATAAAAATGCCCGCACAGTGCCAGATATGCCACCACAGGGCCAGATACATAAATCCCCCCAGTGCCAGATACATAAATGCCCACATATTGCCAGATGCATAAGTGCCCACACAGTGCCAGATGCATTATTGCCCCCCACAGTGTCAGATACATTAATGCCCCCAGTGCCAGATATGCCCCCACAGTGCCATATACATAATGCCCCCACAGTGCAGATATGCCCCCACAGTGCCAGAAACATAATGCCCCCACAGTGCAGCTATGCCCCCACAGTGCCAGATATATAATGCCCCCACAGTGCAGATATGCCCCCACAGTGCCAGATATATAATGCCCCCACAGTGCAGATATGCCCCCACAGTGCCAGATACATAATGCCCCCACAGTGCAGATATGCCCCCACAGTGCCAGAAACATAATGCCCCCACAGTGCAGCTATGCCCCCACAGTGCCAGATATATAATGCCCCCACAGTGCAGATATGCCCCCACAGTGCCAGATACATAATGCCCCCACAGTGCAGATATGCCCCCACAGTGCAAGAAACATAATGCCCCCACAGTGCCAGATATATAATGCCCCCACAGTGCAGATATGCCCCCACAGTGCCAGATATATAATGCCCCCACAGTGCAGATATGCCCCCACAGTGCCAGATATATAATGCCCCCACAGTGCAGATATGCCCCCACAGTGCAAGAAACAATGCCCCCACAGTGCAGCTATGCCCCCACAGTGCCAGATATATAATGCCCCCACAGTGCAGATATGCCCCCACAGTGCCAGATATATAATGCCCCCACAGTGCAGATATGCCCCCACAGTGCAAGAATCAATGCCCCCACAGTGCAGCTATGCCCCCACAGTGCCAGATATATAATGCCCCCACAGTGCAGATATGCCCCCACAGTGCCAGATATATAATGCCCCCACAGTGCAGATATGCCCCCACAGTGCCAGATATATAATGCCCCCACAGTGCAGATATGCCCCCACAGTGCCAGATATATAATGCCCCCACAGTGCAGATATGCCCCCACAGTGCCAGATACATAATGCCCCCACAGTGCAGATATGCCCCCACAGTGCCAGAAACATAACGCCCCCACAGTGCAGCTATGCCCCCACAGTGCCAGATATATAATGCCCCCACAGTGCAGATATGCCCCCACAGTGCCAGATACATAATGCCCCCACAGTGCAGATATGCCCCCACAGTGCAAGAAACATAATGCCCCCACAGTGCCAGATATATAATGCCCCCACAGTGCAGATATGCCCCCACAGTGCCAGATATATAATGCCCCCACAGTGCAGATATGCCCCCACAGTGCCAGATATATAATGCCCCCACAGTGCAGATATGCCCCCACAGTGCAAGAAACAATGCCCCCACAGTGCAGCTATGCCCCCACAGTGCCAGATATATAATGCCCCCACAGTGCAGATATGCCCCCACAGTGCCAGATATATAATGCCCCCACAGTGCAGCTATGCCCCCACAGTGCCAGATATATAATGCCCCCACAGTGCAGCTATGCCCCCACAGTGCCAGATATATAATGCCCCCACAGTGCAGATATGCCCCCACAGTGCCAGATATATAATGCCCCCACAGTGCAGATATGCCCCCACAGTGCCAGATATATAATGCCCCCACAGTGCAGATATGCCCCCACATGAATAAACATAATGCCCCCACAGTGCCAGATATATAATGCCCCCACAGTGCAGATTTTAACTTACATGGCATTGTCACTGCGGACTGCGGTGCTGGGAGCCGGGAGGGGGAGTACTGCTGTGGGCCCAGGCAGGCAGGCGGGCGGGCGGCTGGACGGATGAACGATTCCGTCTGCGCTGCGCGGCGCCGGCGTCTAACGTCAGACGCCGGCGCCGCACAGCGCGCTGCGCGCACACACACACAGTTTGAAGGCTGGCTCCAGGCAGGAATATGGCGGCCGCAGCGTGCGGCGCCCTAAAAGAGTGGCGCCCCGCGCGGCCGCTCCAGTCGAACATGCCTGGAGCCGGCCCTGGGCGGGAGGAGAGCATAGGCGGACATCACCACGTCACATTGCAAGGTGACACCAGTCCCCCCAGTGAGGCCGCTGACGAATGCACTCAGCATTGTATTAGCAGCAGGCAGAGGGGGGGCGGGCGCAGCGGTGGTGGGAGGTACGGAAATGAGCTACAGGCTAGGCTCCACCGATCACACACTCAGCGATCACTGTGCCACAGCAAGCGTGGCGTGCAGCGGTGCTGGACATTAGGGAGTGCCTGTGCGCACCAGGCACCCCCTGTACGCACGCCTATGCGCTACCACCCCCCATATGCCACACTACATCACTATGCTATAGCCCTCCCATATGCTGCACTTCATAGTTACACTAAACCCCCCATACAACATACTACATCACCACACTACACTACTCACAATAAAATTAAAACATCCCAGTTCCTCATTCTTAATGAGCTCACGTGAGTTCTCTCCCCAACAGAGCTCCAGACCAAGTAACAATGAAGACACCAGCAGCGTGTAGGGGGCAGGCCTGGTCCACTTGTCAGGAGAGAGCAGTCACTGGAGGGTAAGAAGGGGGCGGGGCCTAGTCCTACAGACGGGAGAGAGCACAGACAGGAGAGAGCAAGGTACAGGGGTAGAAGGGGACGGCTGATGTGAAGAAGGGGGCGGGGCCTATTCTTGCATCCTTTCAAAATTCGACTTTTTAAAATTCGACATTTGACAAATTCGACTTTTCTGCAATGGTACAAATGCGGCAATTCAACAAAAGTATATTCAATTGAAGTTTGTAAATTCGACAACAGTGCTTTTAAACAGTAAATTCGTCATTTTCAATCCGCCACACTTTGCAGGCGGAATCTAATAAAAAATAATATTTTTTTGGGGTAATAGCATATCTATTTATATTAGAAGGGATTAGGTACTTGGTTTGTCTTTTTTGGAGGCACAAGTATTATTAATATATTTTTTTAAAGATTATTATTTTTATTTTTTTTTTTAAATGGAATGTGAAAAACCCGGAAAAGAAAAATTGCGTGGGGTCCCCCCTCCAAAGCATAACCAGCCTCGGGCTCTTCGAGCCGGTCCTGGTTCTAAAAATCCGGGGGAAAAACGGACAGGGGATCCCCCGTATTTTTAAAACCAGCTCCGGGCTCTGCGCCTGGTGCTGGTGCAAAAAATACGGGGGACAAAAAGAGTAGGGTCCCCCATTATTTTTACACCAGCATCGGGCTCCACTAGCTGGACAGATAATGCCACAGCCGGGGGTCACTTTTATACAGTGCCCTGCGGCCGTGGCATTAAATATCCAACTAGTCACCCCTGGCCGGGGTACCCTGGGGGAGTGGGGACCCCTTCAATCAAGGGGTCCCCCCCCCCAGCCACCCAAGGGCCAGGGGTGAAGCCCGAGGCTGTCCCCCCCATCCAAGGGCTGCGGATGGGAGGCTGATAGCCTTGAGAAAATTGAAAGAATATTGTTTTTTCCAGTAGTACTACAAGTCCCAGCAAGCCTCCCCCGCAATCTGGTACTTTGAGAACCACAAGTACCAGCATGCGGGAGAAAAACGGGCCCGCTGGTACCTGTAGTTCTACTGGGAAAAAAATACCCAAATAAAAACAGGACACAGACACCGTGAAAGTATAACTTTATTTCACACCTGCCGACACACAAATACTTACCTATGTTGACACGAAGCAGTCGGTCCTCTTCTCCAAGTAGAATCCACGGGTACCTGAAAATAAAAGATAATTATACTCACCTGATCCAGGTTCCAGATTAAATCCACGTACTTGGCAAAACAACAAACCGAACACCCGGACCAGACGGACTGAAAGGGGTCCCATGTTTACACATGGGACCCCTTTCCACGAATGCAGACATCCGAATCTCGCGGGAATCCGACAGCGGGATGATGACGTTCGGGCGCGCTCGGGCTAGCCGAGCAAGGCGGGAAGGTTCGAACCTGCCTCGGACCCATGTAAAATGGGTGAAGTTCGGGGGGTCCGGATTCCGACGAACCGAACCCACTCATCACTAGTATGTACGTGTGTGTCAGGTGCCGTGCGCGTACGTACGTACGTACGTACGTACGTACGTACGTACGTACGTGTGTGTCAGGTGTCGTGCGTGTACGTGTGTGTGTGTGTCAGGTGGCGCGTACCTACATGTGTGTATGTCAGGTGCTGTGCATGTGTGTACGTACACGCGTGTATGTGTCAGGTGCCGCGCGTGTACGTGTGTGTGTGTGTGTGCCAGTGTGCCAGGAGCCACGCGTGTACATGCGTGAGGGTGTCAGGAGCCGCGCGTATACGTACATACGTGTAAGTTTCAGGTGCCGCGCGTATACATACGTGTGTGTGTCAGGAGCCGAGCGTGTACGTACATGTGTGTGTGTCAGGAGCAATGCGCGTGTGTGTCAGGAGCCACACGTGTGCATACGTGTGTGTGTCAGGTGCCACACATGTACGTACGTACGTACGTACGTGTGTGTGTGTGTGTGTGTGTGTGTGTGTCAGGTGCCGCGCGTGTACGTGTGTGTGTCAAGTGCCGCGTGTGTACGTACGTATGTGTGTGCCTGGAGCCGCGCGTGTACATACATGTGTGTGTGTGTGTCTCAGGTGCTGTACGTGTATGTGTGTGTCTCAGGTGCTGCACGTGTATATGTGTGTATTTCAGGTGCTGCATTTGTATGCGTCAGCTGCCACGTGGGTGTCAGGTGTTGAGCGTGTATGTGTTTGTGTCAGCTGTCGCATCTGTATGTGTGTGACTGTCAGGTGCTGCGCGTGTATGTGTGTGTCAGGTGCTGTTCATGTATGTGGGAGTGGCAGGTGCTGCATGTGTATATATGTGTGAGTGGCAGGTGCTGCGTGTGTATACGAGTGTGTGTGAGGTGCTGCGAGTGTATGTGTGTGTTAGGTGCTCTGAGTGTATATGATTGTGTGTCAGGTGCTGTGCGTGTGTGCGTTAAATGCCACATGTATATATGTGTGTCAGGTGCTGTGTGTGTGTGTGTGTGTCAGGTGCTGCATGTTTGTATGTGTGTGTGTGTGTGTCAGGTGCTGCATGTCTGTATGTGTGTGTGTGTCAGGCGCTGCATGTCTCTCTGTGTGTGTGTGTGTGTGTGTGTGTGTGTGTGTCAGGTGCTGCATGTCTGTATATGTGTGTGGGTGTGTCAGGTGATGCATGTCTGTGTGTGTGGGTGTGTCAGGTGATGCATGTGTGTGTGTGTGGGTGTGTCAAGTGCTGCATGTCTGTGGTTGTGTGTGTGTGTGTCAGGTGCTGCATGTCTGCGTGTGTGTGTGTCAGGCGCTGTATGTCTGCGTATGTGTGTCAGGCGCTGCATATCTGTGTCAGGTGCTGTGTGTGTGTGTGTGTGTGTGTGCGTGTCTGTCAGGTGCTGCGTGTCTGCGTGTGTGTCAGGTGCTGCGTGTCTGCGTGTGTGTCAGGCGCTGCGTGTCTGCGTGTGTGTCAGGCGCTGCGTGTCTGCGTGTGTGTCAGGCGCTGCGTGTCTGCGTGTGTGTCAGGCGCTGCGTGTCTGCGTGTGTGTCAGGCGCTGCGTTTCTGCGTGTGTGTCAGGCGCTGCGTGTGTGTCAGGCGCTGCGTGCGTGTCAGGCGCTGCGTGCGTGTCAGGCGCTGCGTGTCTGCGTGTGTGTCAGGCGCTGCGTGTCTGCGTGTGTGTCAGGCGCTGCGTGTGTGTCAGGCGCTGCGTGTCTGCGTGTGTGTCAGGCGCTGCGTGTGTGTCAGGCGCTGCGTGTGTGTCAGGCGCTGCGTGTGTGTCAGGCGCTGCGTGTCTGCGTGTGTGTCAGGCGCTGCGTGTCTGCGTGTGTGTCAGGCGCTGCGTGTCTGTGTGTCAGGTGCTGCGTGTGTGTGTCAGGTGCTGCGTGTGTGTGTGTCAGATGCTGCGTGTCTGCGTGTGTGTCAGGTGCTGCGTGTGAGCATGTCAGGTGCTGCGTGTGTCAGGAGCATGTGAGTGTCAGGTGCGTGTGTGTGTCAGGCGCTGCGTGTGTCAGGCGCTGCGTGTGCGTGTGTCAGGCGCTGCCTGTGCGTCAGGCGCTGCGTGTCTGTGTGTGTCAGGCGCTGCGTGTCTGTGTGTGTCAGCGCTGCGTGTGTGTCAGGCGCTGCCTGTGCGTGTGTGCCAGGCGCTGCCTGTGCGTGTGTGCCAGGCGCTGCCTGTGCGTGTGTGCCAGGCGCCGCGTGTCTGTCAGGCGCCGCGTGTGCGTCAGGCGCCGCGTGTGCGTCAGGCGCCGCGTGTCTATGTGCGTCAGGCGCCGCGTGTGAGTGTGTGCGTGTGTGTCAGGTCCGTGTGAGTGTCAGGTGCTGCGTCTGTGTGTGCGTGTGTCAGGTGCTGCGTGTGTGTCAGGTGCTGCGTGTGAGTGTGTGCGCGTGTGTCAGGTCCGTGTGAGTGTCAGGTGCTGTGTGTGTGTGTGTCAGGTGCTGTGTGTGTGCGTGTGTGTCAGGTGCTGTGTGTGTGTGTGTGTCAGGTGCTGTGTGTGTGCGTGTGTGTCAGGCGCTGCATATGCGTATGCGTGTCAGGCGTTGCATGTCTGTGTGTGTCAGGCGCTGCGTGTCTGGGGGGGGGTGGCTGGACACACAGCAGAGAGGGGGGGGGGTGGCTGGACACACAGCAGAGAGGGGAGGGTGACCGGACACACGGCAGGGAGGGGAGGGGGTAGGGGGTGGCCGAACACAGCGGGAAGAGGGGGGAGTTGCCGAACACACAGCAGGGGAGGGTAGGGGATGGTGGCCAGACAAACAGCAGGGGAGGGGAGGGGGGGGGAGGGTAGGCCGGACACACAGCAGGTGAGGGGGGGGGGTGGCCGGACACACAGCAGGGAGGAGGGGTAGGCAGGACACACAGCAGGGGAGGGGAGGGTGGCCGGACAAACAGCAGGGAGGGGGGGGGTAGGCCGGACACACAGCAGGGGAGGGGGGGTGGCTGGACACACAGCAGGTGAGGGGGGTGCTGGACACACAGCAGGTGAGGGGGGGGGGGCTGGACACACAGCAAGTGAGGGGGGGGGCTGGACACACAGCAGGTGAGGGGGGGGGCTGGACACACAGCAGGTGAGGGGGGGGGCTGGACACACAGTAGGTGAGGGGGGGGGCTGGACACACAGCAGGTGAGGGGGGGGGGCTGGACACACAGCAGGTGAGGGGGGGGCTGGACACACAGCAGGTGAGGGGGGGGGGGCTGGACACGCAGCAGGTGAGGGGGGGGGGCTGGACACGCAGCAGGGGAGGGGGGGGGTATGCCGGACACACAGCAGGGGAGGGGAGGGTGGCCGGACACACAGCAGGGGAGGGGAGGGTGGCCGGACACACAGCAGGGGAGGGGAGGGTGGCCGGACAAACAGCAGAGAGGGGGGGGGGGTAGGCCGGACACACAGCAGGGGAGGAGGGGGGGGCTGGACACACAGCAGGTGAGGGGGGGGGGCTGGACACACAGCAGGTGAGGGGGGGGTAGGCCGGACACACAGCAGGGAGGGGAGGGGGGGGGGGTAGGCCGCCGGACACACAGCAGGGGAGGGGAGGGTGGCCGGACAAACAGCAGGGGAGGGGGGGGTAGGCCGGACACACAGCAGGTGAGGGGGGGGCGGTGGCTGGACACACAGCAGGTGAGGGGGGGGGGTCTGGACACACAGCAGGGAGGGGGGGGGTAGGCCGGACAAACAGCAGGGAGTGGGGGGGGGTAGGCCGGACACACAGCAGGGAGGGGGGGGGGGTAGGCCGGACACACAGCAGGTGAGGGGGGGTGGGGTGGCTGGACACACAGCAGGGAGGGGGGGGGTGGGCCGGACACACAGCAGGTGAGGGGGGGGGGGGGTGGACACACAGCAGGTGAGGGGGGGGGCTGGACACACAGCAGGTGAGGGGGGGGTAGGCCGGACACACAGCAGGTGAGGGGGGGGTGGCTGGACACACAGCAGGGAGGGAAGGGGGTAGGGGGGTTGCCTTATTATAATAACCGTGTGGGGGAGGAGTCTGCGGCAGTGGGTGAATGAGATGTGGGGGCAGGCTGCTAAGGGTGCAGGGGAGGAGGGGAAGGGAGCCGGATGGATCTGAATGTGAGCCGCACGTAAGGGACCATACTGATCCTCCCCACCTCAGCCCGCTGGTGCTGCTGCTGCTGCCTGACTTCTTCCGTGCAGCACAGCTGTCTTCTCCGGCTGCCGCTCCCGCACCCGCTTCAGGTGTGGGGGTACCACACCGCTCAGTAGGCAAGCGCTGTCAGTCAGGAGTCAGCGCTGCACCGGATGTCTCTTCTGGATGTCCTCTGACTTTCTCCTGCGGCGCAACTCCAGCTATTCCTCCCGCTGCGGCTCCCACTTCGGGTAAGGGGACCATATTGCTCAGTAGTGAGCACTTTCGGTAAGCCTGCGGCTGCTATGCCGCTACCCCTCTCCTCCACAGTCCTAATGGGTCGCTGCAGTCTGTAAGGGACCGCAGGTGTACACACCCAGGAACCGCTGGCTCTCCTCCCGCCGCCAGCAGCTACTTTTATAACCTCAGCCTGCACGAGACCCCTTCCCTCACTCACTCTCGCTCTCCTGGCGGCCACTGCGCCGCAACAAATTGAAAAGCCCTATCTCTATAATGGGGCATATTTCTCTTAATTAAAAAAACCCTATAACTTTCTGAAAAACCACAACCCCAAAAGGCACTACACTGGGGCATACTCTATCTAGTAAAACAAACCCCAAGTCTTAATTCGTCCTCTATCCGGAGTTATGCCTTCCCAAAAAATATCTAATTCACTCTATAGGAAAACGGTGTCAAAAAGCCACAAAGGAAGTCACAGAAAAAAACTGACAGTTGGAACTTTAGGTTACTCCCAATTCCTCATTTTTTATTATTTTGCATGCAGCACCGGGTAACGATTCTACACGCCCATGCCAAATTTCAGCTCAGTACGTCCAATCAGTTTTGAGGTGTAGCCCCTCAAACACCATGCCCCCATCTCAGAAGTTCCCTATGGGAGAATTCCGTTTGTTCGATTCAGCCTTAATATAAGGGCACGACCGTGCCCTTATAATATCTATCTATCTATCTATCTATCTATCTATCTATCTATCTATCGTATGTGTGTGTATATATACATCTATACATACATGCGCTAACACCTGGACATACACTGATGTACCCACACCTAATATCCATTAGAGATGAGCGGGTTCGGTTTCTTTGAATCCGAACCCGCACGAACTTCACTTTTTTTTTCACGGGTCCGAGCGACTCGGATCTTCCCGCCTTGCTCGGTTAACCCGAGCGCGCCCGAACGTCATCATGACGCTGTCGGATTCTCGCGAGACTCGGATTCTATATAAGGAGCCGCGCGTCGCCGCCATTTTCACACGTGCATTGAGATTGATAGGGAGAGGACGTGGCTGGCGTCCTCTCCATTAGAATAGATTAGAAGAGAGAGAGAGAGATTGTGCAGACAGAGTTTACCACAGTGACCAGTGCAGTTGTTGTTAAGTTAACTTTTATTTAATATATCCGTTCTCTGCTATATCCGTTCTCTGCCTGAAAAAAACGATACACAGCAGTCACACAGTGTGACTCAGTCTGTGTGCACTCAGCTCAGCCCAGTGTGCTGCACATCAATGTATAAAAGCTTATAATAATTGTGGGGGAGACTGGGGAGCACTGCAGGTTGTTATAGCAGGAGCCAGGAGTACATAATATTATATTAATTTAAAATTAAACAGTGCACACTTTTGCTGCAGGAGTGCCACTGCCAGTGTGACTAGTGGTGACCAGTGCCTGACCACCAGTATAGTAGTATATTGTTGTATACTATCTCTTTATCAACCAGTCTATATTAGCAGCAGACACAGTACAGTGCGAGTTCACGGCTGTGGCTACCTCTGTGTCGGCAGTCGGCACTCGGCAGGCAGTCCGTCCATCCATAATTGTATAATTATATACCACCTAACCGTGGTATTTTTTTTTCTTTCTTTATACCGTCGTCATAGTCATACTAGTTGTTACGAGTATACTACTATCTCTTTATCAACCAGTGTACAGTGCGGTAGTTCGCGGCTGTGGCTACCTCTGTGTCGGCAGTCGGCAGGCAGTCCGTCCATCCATAATTGTATTATTATAATATATACCACCTAACCGTGGTTTTTTTTTCATTCTTTATACCGTCATAGTGTCATACTAGTTGTTACGAGTATACTACTATCTCTTTATCAACCAGTGTACAGTGCGGTAGTTCACGGCTGTGGCTACCTCTGTGTCGGCAGTCGGCAGGCAGTCCGTCCATCCATAATTGTATTATAATATATACCACCTAACCGTGGTTTTTTTTTCATTCTTTATACCGTCATAGTGTCATACTAGTTGTTACGAGTATACTACTATCTCTTTATCAACCAGTGTACAGTGCGGTAGTTCACGGCTGTGGCTACCTCTGTGTCGGCAGTCGGCAGGCAGTCCGTCCATCCATAATTGTATTATAATATATACCACATAACCGTGGTTTTTTTTTTCATTCTTTATACCGTCATAGTCAGTCATACTAGTTGTTACGAGTATACTACTATCTCTTTATCAACCAGTGTACAGTGCGGTAGTTCACGGCTGTGGCTACCTCTGTGTCGGCACTCGGCAGGCAGTCCGTCCATCCATAATTGTATTATAATATATACCACCTAACCGTGGTTTTTTTTTCATTCTTTATACCGTCATAGTGTCATACTAGTTGTTACGAGTATACTACTATCTCTTTATCAACCAGTGTACAGTGCGGTAGTTCACGGCTGTGGCTACCTCTGTGTCGGCAGTCGGCAGGCAGTCCGTCCATCCATAATTGTATTATAATATATACCACCTAACCGTGGTTTTTTTTTCATTCTTTATACCGTCATAGTCAGTCATACTAGTTGTTACGAGTATACTACTATCTCTTTATCAACCAGTGTACAGTGCGGTAGTTCACGGCTGTGGCTAACTCTGTGTCGGCACTCGGCAGGCAGTCCGTCCATCCATAATTGTATTATAATATATACCACCTAACCGTGGTTTTTTTTTCATTCTTTATACCGTCATAGTGTCATACTAGTTGTTACGAGTATACTACTATCTCTTTATCAACCAGTGTACAGTGCGGTAGTTCACGGCTGTGGCTACCTCTGTGTCGGCAGTCGGCAGGCAGTCCGTCCATCCATAATTGTATTATAATATATACCACCTAACCGTGGTTTTTTTTTCATTCTTTATACCGTCATAGTGTCATACTAGTTGTTACGAGTATACTACTATCTCTTTATCAACCAGTGTACAGTGCGGTAGTTCACGGCTGTGGCTACCTCTGTGTCGGCAGTCGGCAGGCAGTGCGTCCATCCATAATTGTATTATAATATATACCACCTAACCGTGGTTTTTTTTTCATTCTTTATACCGTCATAGTCAGTCATACTAGTTGTTACGAGTATACTACTATCTCTTTATCAACCAGTGTACAGTGCGGTAGTTCACGGCTGTGGCTACCTCTGTGTCGGAACTCGGCAGGCAGTCCGTCCATCCATAATTGTATTACAATATATACCACCTAACCGTGGTTTTTTTTTCATTCTTTATACCGTCATAGTCAGTCATACTAGTTGTTACGAGTATACTACTATCTCTTTATCAACCAGTGTACAGTGCGGTAGTTCACGGCTGTGGCTACCTCTGTGTCGGAACTCGGCAGGCAGTCCGTCCATCCATAATTGTATTATTATAATATATACCACCTAACCGTGGTTTTTTTTTCATTCTTTATACCGTCATAGTGTCATACTAGTTGTTACGAGTATACTACTATCTCTTTATCAACCAGTGTACAGTGCGGTAGTTCACGGCTGTGGCTACCTCTGTGTCGGCACTCGGCAGGCAGTCCGTCCATCCATAATTGTATTACAATATATACCACCTAACCGTGGTTTTTTTATACCACCTAACCGTGGCAGTCCGTCCATAATTGTATACTAGTATCCAATCCATCCATCTCCATTGTTTACCTGAGGTGCCTTTTAGTTCTGCCTATAAAATATGGAGAACAAAAAAGTTGAGGTTCCAAAATTAGGGAAAGATCAAGATCCACTTCCACCTCGTGCTGAAGCTGCTGCCACTAGTCATGGCCGAGACGATGAAATGCCAGCAACGTCGTCTGCCAAGGCCGATGCCCAATGTCATAGTACAGAGCATGTCAAATCCAAAACACCAAATATCAGAAAAAAAAAGGACTCCAAAACCTAAAATAAAATTGTCGGAGGAGAAGCGTAAACTTGCCAATATGCCATTTACCACACGGAGTGGCAAGGAACGGCTGAGGCCCTGGCCTATGTTCATGGCTAGTGGTTCAGCTTCACATGAGGATGGAAGCACTCAGCCTCTCGCTAGAAAACTGAAAAGACTCAAGCTGGCAAAAGCACCGCAAAGAACTGTGCGTTCTTTGAAATCCCAAATCCACAAGGAGAGTCCAATCGTGTCGTTTGCGATGCCTGACCTTCCCAACACTGGACGTGAAGAGCATGCGCCTTCCACTATTTGCATGCCCCCTGCAAGTGCTGGAAGGAGCACCCGCAGTCCAGTTCCTGATAGTCAGATTGAAGATGTCAGTGTTGAAGTACACCAGGATGAGGAGGATATGGGTGTTGCTGGCGCTGGGGAGGAAATTGACCAGAAGGATTCTGATGGTGAGGTGGTTTGTTTAAGTCAGGCACCCGGGGAGACACCTGTTGTCCGTGGGAGGAATATGGCCGTTGACATGCCAGGTGAAAATACCAAAAAAATCAGCTCTTCGGTGTGGAGGTATTTCACCAGAAATGCGGACAACAGGTGTCAAGCCGTGTGTTCCCTTTGTCAAGCTGTAATAAGTAGGGGTAAGGACGTTAACCACCTCGGAACATCCTCCCTTATACGTCACCTGCAGCGCATTCATAATAAGTCAGTGACAAGTTCAAAAACTTTGGGTGACAGCGGAAGCAGTCCACTGACCAGTAAATCCCTTCCTCTTGTAACCAAGCTCACGCAAACCACCCCACCAACTCCCTCAGTGTCAATTTCCTCCTTCCCCAGGAATGCCAATAGTCCTGCAGGCCATGTCACTGGCAAGTCTGACGAGTCCTCTCCTGCCTGGGATTCCTCCGATGCATCCTTGCGTGTAACGCCTACTGCTGCTGGCGCTGCTGTTGTTGCCGCTGGGAGTCGATGGTCATCCCAGAGGGGAAGTCGTAAGCCCACTTGTACTACTTCCAGTAAGCAATTGACTGTTCAACAGTCCTTTGCGAGGAAGATGAAATATCACAGCAGTCATCCTACTGCAAAGCGGATAACTGAGTCCTTGACAACTATGTTGGTGTTAGACGTGCGTCCGGTATCCGCCGTTAGTTCACAGGGAACTAGACAATTTATTGAGGCAGTGTGCCCCCGTTACCAAATACCATCTAGGTTCCACTTCTCTAGGCAGGCGATACCGAGAATGTACACGGACGTCAGAAAAAGACTCACCAGTGTCCTAAAAAATGCAGTTGTACCCAATGTCCACTTAACCACGGACATGTGGACAAGTGGAGCAGGGCAGGGTCAGGACTATATGACTGTGACAGCCCACTGGGTAGATGTATGGACTCCCGCCGCAAGAACAGCAGCGGCGGCACCAGTAGCAGCATCTCGCAAACGCCAACTCTTTCCTAGGCAGGCTACGCTTTGTATCACCGCTTTCCAGAATACGCACACAGCTGAAAACCTCTTACGGCAACTGAGGAAGATCATCGCGGAATGGCTTACCCCAATTGGACTCTCCTGTGGATTTGTGGCATCGGACAACGCCAGCAATATTGTGTGTGCATTAAATATGGGCAAATTCCAGCACGTCCCATGTTTTGCACATACCTTGAATTTGGTGGTGCAGAATTTTTTAAAAAACGACAGGGGTGTGCAAGAGATGCTGTCGGTGGCCAGAAGAATTGCGGGACACTTTCGGCGTACAGGCACCACGTACAGAAGACTGGAGCACCACCAAAAACTACTGAACCTGCCCTGCCATCATCTGAAGCAAGAAGTGGTAACGAGGTGGAATTCAACCCTCTATATGCTTCAGAGGTTGGAGGAGCAGCAAAAGGCCATTCAAGCCTATACAATTGAGCACGATATAGGAGATGGAATGCACCTGTCTCAAGTGCAGTGGAGAATGATTTCAACGTTGTGCAAGGTTCTGATGCCCTTTGAACTTGCCACACGTGAAGTCAGTTCAGACACTGCCAGCCTGAGTCAGGTCATTACCCTCATCAGGCTTTTGCAGAAGAAGCTGGAGGCATTGAAGAAGGAGCTAACACGGAGCGATTCCGCTAGGCATGTGGGACTTGTGGATGCAGCCCTTAATTCGCTTAACAAGGATTCACGGGTGGTCAATCTGTTGAAATCAGAGCACTACATTTTGGCCACCGTGCTCGATCCTAGATTTAAAGCCTACCTTGGATCTCTCTTTCCGGCAGACACAGGTCTGCTGGGGTTGAAAGACCTGCTGGTGACAAAATTGTCAAGTCAAGCGGAACGCGACCTGTCAACATCTCCTCCTTCACATTCTCCCGCAACTGGGGGTGCGAGGAAAAGGCTCAGAATTCCGAGCCCACCCGCTGGCGGTGATGCAGGGCAGTCTGGAGCGACTGCTGATGCTGACATCTGGTCCGGACTGAAGGACCTGACAACGATTACGGACATGTCGTCTACTGTCACTGCATATGATTCTCTCAACATTGATAGAATGGTGGAGGATTATATGAGTGACCGCATCCAAGTAGGCACGTCACACAGTCCGTACTTATACTGGCAGGAAAAAGAGGCAATTTGGAGGCCCTTGCACAAACTGGCTTTATTCTACCTAAGTTGCCCTCCCACAAGTGTGTACTCCGAAAGAGTGTTTAGTGCCGCCGCTCACCTTGTCAGCAATCGGCGTACGAGGTTACATCCAGAAAATGTGGAGAAGATGATGTTCATTAAAATGAATTATAATCAATTCCTCCGCGGAGACATTGACCAGCAGCAATTGCCTCCACAAAGTACACAGGGAGCTGAGATGGTGGATTCCAGTGGGGACGAATTGATAATCTGTGAGGAGGGGGATGTACACGGTGATATATCGGAGGGTGAAGATGAGGTGGACATCTTGCCTCTGTAGAGCCAGTTTGTGCAAGGAGAGATTAATTGCTTCTTTTTTGGGGGGGGGTCCAAACCAACCCGTCATATCAGTCACAGTCGTGTGGCAGACCCTGTCACTGAAATGATGGGTTGGTTAAAGTGTGCATGTCCTGTTTTGTTTATACAACATAAGGGTGGGTGGGAGGGCCCAAGGATAATTCCATCTTGCACCTCTTTTTTCTTTTCTTTTTCTTTGCATCATGTGCTGATTGGGGAGGGTTTTTTGGAAGGGACATCCTGCGTGACACTGCAGTGCCACTCCTAGATGGGCCCGGTGTTTGTGTCGGCCACTAGGGTCACTAATCTTACTCACACAGCTACCTCATTGCGCCTCTTTTTTTCTTTGCATCATGTGCTGTTTGGGGAGGGTTTTTTGGAAGGGACATCCTGCGTGACACTGCAGTGCCACTCCTAGATGTGCCCGGTGTTTGTGTCGGCCACTAGGGTCGCTAATCTTACTCACACAGTCAGCTACCTCATTGCGCCTCTTGTTTTCTTTGCGTCATGTGCTGTTTGGGGAGGGTTTTTTGGAAGGGCCATCCTGCGTGACACTGCAGTGCCACTCCTAGATGGGCCCGGTGTTTGTGTCGGCCACTAGGGTCGCTAATCTTACTCACACAGCTACCTCATTGCGCCTCTTTTTTTCTTTGCGTCATGTGCTGTTTGGGGAGGGTTTTTTGGAAGGGACATCCTGCGTGACACTGCAGTGCCACTCCTAGATGGGCCCGGTGTTTGTGTCGGCCACTAGGGTCGCTTATCTTACTCACACAGCGACCTCGGTGCAAATTTTAGGACTAAAAATAATATTGTGAGGTGTGAGGTATTCAGAATAGACTGAAAATGAGTGTAAATTATGGTTTTTGAGGTTAATAATACTTTGGGATCAAAATGACCCCCAAATTCTATGATTTAAGCTGTTTTTTAGTGTTTTTGGAAAAAAACACCCGAATCCAAAACACACCCGAATCCGACAAAAATAATTCGGTGAGGTTTTGCCAAAACGCGTTCGAACCCAAAACACGGCCGCGGAACCGAACCCAAAACCAAAACACAAAACCCGAAAAATTTCAGGCGCTCATCTCTAATATCCATACATACACGCCCTGACACCTGGACATACACCAACATTCCCACACCTGCATCTATACATACACATGCTGACACCTGGACATACACCAACATACAAGCACCTGCATCTATATATACACGCGCTGACAAATGGACATACACCGACGTACCCACACTTGCATCTATACATACATGCACTGACATCTGGACATACAAGCACCTGCATCTATACATACACGCGCTGACACCTGAACCTACACTGACCTTCCCACACCTGCATCTATACATACACATTCTGACACCTGGACATACACAGACGTACCCACACCTGCATCTATACATACACGCGTTGACACCTGGACGTACACTGACGTACACACACCTACATCTATATATGCATGGATGCAAATGTGGGTACGTCTGTATACGTCCCGGTGTTAGCATGTGTATGTATAGATGTTAGGTGTGGGTACATCAGTGTATGTCCAGGTGTCAGCACATGTATGTATAGATTCACATGTGGGTAAGCCGGTGTACGTCCACGTGTCAGCATGTGTAGGTATAGATGCAGGTGTGGGTACGTTGGTGTACGTTTAGGGGTCAGCGTGTTAATGTATAGATGTTGGTGTGTATGTCAGTGTACGTACAGATATAGGTGTGTGTGTGTGTGTGTGTGTATGTATGTATGTATGTATATGTATAGAGGAAGGTGTGATACATACATATAACACATACATGATAGATACATACATATATCACACACACGATAGATAGATAGATAGATAGATAGATAGATAGATAGATAGATAAAACACATACATACAAGATAGATACATACATACATACATACATACATGATAGATACATATATATACACACACATACGATAGATAGATAGATAGATAGATAGATAGATAGATAGATAGATAGATAGATAGATAGATAGATAGAATGATAGATACATATATATACACACACATACGATAGATAGATAGATAGATAGATAGATAGATAGATAGATAGATAGATAGATACATATATATATATATATATATATATATATCTATCACAAACATATATGATTCATACATATATCACACACACATACATGATACATACATGAGAAAGACCTGGGATGGTGATGAGGCCAGGGCCCCCTGCTGATGTTGCGTTGAGGAAGGCAGTGTTCCAGGGCGGATGCCAGTCGGGGAGAGCGCCGCGCAGCCCGGGAAAAATACTGCTGAGGAGCTACATCTGGAAGAGCCCCTGGGAGGGAGAGTGCCACATGCCCCATCCTGCGCGGCAGACTCTGCAGGCCTGCACATGGGAAGGGAGGTCTCTGGCCACACGTACTCACCCTTCTGCTGAAGCCCCGCTGCTGTCCCCATCAGCGCTCTCCAGCGGGGAGCGGGGCCAGGATGAACCTCAACCTGTGAGAACTATCTTCATGATCAAGAGATCTCATATGCAAGATAAGTATGTGTTGGGATAGGGCTGGGGAGGGTGGCTGCTCGGGCACACCCCCGTCAAGTTAAGGAGATTTAACTGAGGAAGCGCAAGGGAACTCTCGTCTGGGGACAACAACTGCAGGGAGACCACATCTTTTCAGATGAACATGGGAGGGCGGAAGGCTGCCTAATACTGAAGCACCCTCAGACATTAAACCATATGCAACAACTATTGCAAGCATTCCTGGGGGAAGGTCTGCAGCAGACGGATTTGCATACGGTGATGTCATCCAAGCAGTGGGCCAAAGTTGGCTGGAACCCTCATCTGTATATGAAAAGAGAAAAGGGGCATGCAGGGCATGGCGGCCTTTTGCGGCGCTTGGATAACCCCAAGTTTGCATTAAACACCCCCACCCTCCTTCGGTGTGGGGCTCATGTTGGCCATGCCCAAGCCCCTGAAGCATTCAAGCTGATTTCTTGCAGCAGCTGGGCACTGTAACAGCTTCAGAGCTGCTCTACAAGACAAGTAAAAGGGTGTGGGCCCTGCAGCACCACCTGTAGTTTGCATACACACATATATAGGACAGCATCTCTTATATGCCCCAGGGTCAATAAAATAGTATCCTTGTCTAGGCTATCCATCCCCTCAGATAAGGTATTTGTCCATGCCGCTACAGCACTACACACCCAGTCCGACGCAATTGCCGGTCTGAGTAAGGTACCTGAAAGTGTATAAATGGACTTCAGGGTAACATAATTCAGAGACCCAGCACTAAGGATCCCCATTTACTTATATAAAACCTTTTAGGGTAACATAAATCCAACACACTACTAAAGCAGCTCTTGTGGCGCAGGGGAAACATCACCTGCACTCTATGCAGCGAGTCCCATGTTCGAATCCAACCCGCTCAGCTTAACATCCATATTATTTATTTACTTTTAATGGGATCATTCTATCAATTCATTTTTACCTTTAATTTTTGTTAATATTATTTCTATATTTCATTATTTTAACCCCTGGAATAATTACATTGCTGCTTAAACAACAAAAAGAATTGAAGAAAGAATAATTATTAAACAGACAATTTAAGGATTCGAAGATTTAAAGATTTAAAGATGTAAAAATTTAAAACAGGGAGGGGGGGGGGGGGAGGGAGGGGGGCCTTTTGGGAGAAGGAGGGAAAAAAAATAAAAAAATAAAAAATATATATATATATAGAACCAAGAGAAAGTGTAAAAAGAGGATGGAGGAAGAAATCTGATGTTCATCATTACTAGTGGATTTTACTAAAGAACTTTAAAGGAACACACACAACAGGATTATACAGTTTCATACTAAGAGGAATGCTGTTCCCAAAATAGCTACTTCTAATAATTTTGTTTATTTATTAAACATACAATAAATGGATATTCAATAAATAATATATTAGGTAAATCAATAGATAAAATCTTCAGAGACTGCCAATGTTGTTCAGTTCGATGCTCTCAATCAGACCATCAGGTGTAGGGGTACCCAAAGAAAAAATCCAAAATGCCTCCCTTGTCAAGTAAAGGAGATTCAACTGAGGCAGCACAAGGGAACTCTCATCTGGGGACAACAACTGCAGGGAGAACACATATTTTCAGATGAACATGGGAGGGCAGAAGGCTGCCTAATACTGAAGCACCCCCAAACAACAAACCAAATGCAACAACTAGTACAAGCATTCCTTGGGGAAGGTCTGCAGAAGATGGAATTGCATACGGTGATGTCATCCAAGCAGTGGGCCAAAGTTGGCTGGAACCCTTATCTGCATATGAAAAGAGAAAAGGGGTATGCAGGGCATGGCGGCCTTTTGCTGCGCTTGGATGACCCCTAGTTCGCATTAAACACCCCCACCCTCCTTCGGTGTGGGGCTCATGTTGGCCATGCCCCAGCCCCTGAAGCATTCAAGCTGATTTCTTGCAGCAGCTGGGCACTGTAACAGCTCCAGAGCTGCTCTGTAAGGCAACTAAAAGGGTGTGGGCCCTGCAGCACTACCTGTAGTTCGCATTGTGCGTTGGAAGGCACAAAGTAAGCAGACGGGAGAAGTCAGGGTAGTGCGCAAGGGCATAGAAGGGAGCGGCTCAAGAAAAGAGAAGTGGAAACAGTCAGCAAACTAGGCAGGAGAGAGACCTGAGACAAAGAGATCTGAATTATATGAGAGCCGACCAGGGGAAACACAAATTATGCAGTCAAGTTTCCCACATTTGGGGAATTCAAAGGGGCAGCACACCCAGAGTGCAATGGGTGAGCCTTGCCCTGGGAGAAGCACCTACATGATCATAGTATCTCACCTGGCAGGTAAGTAGGAGTTGGGCTAGAGCTGGGGAGGGTCGCTGCTCGGGCACCCCCCTGTCAAGTGAAGGAGATCCAACTGAGGCAGCACAAGGGAACTCTCGAAAGAAGAACAAGGCTAGAGGAAGATCTGAGACAAAGAAATCTGACTTTTACCAGAGCTGACCAGAGGAAAGCACAAACACAGTCCCCCACTACCACAAATAATGCAGTCGAGTTTCCCACATTTGGGGAAATCACAGGGGTCAGCATACCCAGAATGCAATGAATGAACCTCACCCTGGGAGAACAATCTTCATGACCATGGTATCTCCTATGCAAAATAAGTATGATTTGGGATAGGGCTGGGGAGGGCCGCTGCTCAGGCATATCTCTGTCAAGTAAAGGAGATTCAACTGAGGCAGCACAAGGGAACTCTCATCTGGGGACAACAACTGCAGGGAGAATACATATTTTCAAATGAACATGGGAGGGCAGAAGGCTGCCTAATACTGAAGCACCCCCAAACAACAAACCAAATGCAACAACTAGTACAAGCATTCCTGGGGGAAGGTCTGCAGAAGACGGATTTGCATACAGTGATGTCATCCAAGCAGTGGGCCAAAGTTGGCTGGAACCCTCATCTGCATATGAAAAGAGAAAAGGGGTATGCAGGGCATGGCGGCCTTTTGCGGCGCTTGGATGACCCTTAGTTCGCATTAAACACCCCCACCCTCCTTCGGTGTGGGGCTCATGTTGGCAATGCCCCAGCATTCAAGCTGATTTCTTGCAGCAGCTTGGCACTGTAACAGCTCCAGAGCTGCTCTGTAAGGCAAGTAACAGGTTGTGGGCCATGCAGCACTACCTGTAGTTTGCATTGTGCATTGGAAGGCACAAAGTAAGCAGACAGGAGAAGTCAGGATAGTGCACAAGGGTATAGAAGGGAGGGGCTCAAAAAAAAAGAAGTGGAAACAGACAGCAAACTAGGCTGGAGAGAGACCTTAGACAAAGAGATCTGAATTATATGAAAGCCGACCAGTGGAAACACAAATTATGCAGTCAAGTTTCCCACATTTGGGGAAATCACAGGGGCAGCACACCCAGAGTGCAATGGGTGAGCCTTGCCCTGGGAGAAGCACCTTCATGATCATAGTATCTCACCTGGCAGGTAAGTAGGAGTTGGGCTAGAGCTGGGGAGGGTCGCTGCTCGGGCACCCCCCTGTCAAGTGAAGGAGATCCAACTGAGGCAGCACAAGGGAACTCTCGAAAGAAGAACAAGGCTAGAGGAAGATCTGAGACAAAGAAATCTGACTTTTACCAGAGCTGACCAGAGGAAAGCACAAACACAGTCCCCCACTACCACAAATAATGCAGTCGAGTTTCCCACATTTGGGGAAATCACAGGGGTCAGCATACCCAGAATGCAATGAATGAACCTCACCCTGGGAGAACAATTTTCATGACCATGGTATCTCCTATGCAAAATAAGTATGATTTGGGATAGGGCTGGGGAGGGCCGCTGCTCAGGCACATCTCTGTCAAGTAAAGGAGATTCAACTGAGGCAACACAAGGGAACTCTCATCTGGGGACAACAACTGCAGGGAGAACACATATTTTCAAATGAACATGGGAGGGCAGAAGGCTGCCTAATACTGAAGCACCCCCAAACAACAAACCAAATGCAACAACTAGTACAAGCATTCCTGGGGGAAGGTCTGCAGAAGACGGATTTGCATACAGTGATGTCATCCAAGCAGTGGGCCAAAGTTGGCTGGAACCCTCATCTGCATATGAAAAGAGAAAAGGGGTATGCAGGGCATGGCGGCCTTTTGCGGCGCTTGGATGACCCTTAGTTCGCATTAAACACCCCCACCCTCCTTCGGTGTGGGGCTCATGTTGGCAATGCCCCAGCCCCTGAAGCATTCAAGCTGATTTCTTGCAGCATCTGGGCACTGTAACAGCTCCATAGCTGCTCTGTAAGGCAAGTTAAAGGGTGTGGGTCCTGCAGCACTACCTGTAGTTCGCATTGTGCATTGGAAGGCACAAAGTAAGCAGACGGGAGAAGTCAGGATAGTGCGCAAGGGCATAGAAGGGAGCGGCTCAAGAAAAGAGAAGTGGAAACAGACAGCAAACTAGGCTGGAGAGAGACCTGAGACAAAGAGATCTGAATTATACGAGAGCCGACCAGGGGAAACACAAATTATGCAGTCAAGTGTCCCACATTTGGGGAAATCGCAGGAGCAGCACACCCAGAGTGCAATGGGTGAGCCTTGCCCTGGGAGAAGCACCTTCATGATCATAGTATCTCACCTGGCAGGTAAGTAGGAGTTGGGCTATAGCTGGGGAGGGTCGCTGCTCAAGCACCCCTCTGTCAAGTGAAGGAGATCCAACTGAGGCAGCACAAGGGAACTCTCAAAAGAAGAATAAGGCTAGAGGAAGAAATGAGACAAAGAAATCTGACTTTTACCAGAGCTGACCAGAGGAAAGCACAAACACAGTCCCCCACTACTACAAATAATGCAGTCAAGTTTCCCACATTTGGGGAAATCACAGGGGTCAGCATACCCAGAATGCAATGAATGACCCTCACCCTGGGGGAACAATCTTCTTGACCATGGTATCTCCTATGCAAAATAAGTATGATTTGAGATAGGGCTAGGGAGGTCCGCTGCTCAGGCACATCTCTGTCAAGTAAAGGAGATTCAACTGAGGCAGCACAAGGGAACTCTCATCTGGGGACAACAACTGCAGGGAGAACACATATTTTCAGATGAACATGGGAGGGCAGAAGGCTGCCTAATACTGAAGCACCCCCAAACAACAAACCAAATGCAACAACTAGTGCAAGCATTCCTGGGGGAAGGCCTGCAGCAGATTGATTTGCATATGGTAATGCCATCCAAGCAGTGGGTCAAAGTTGGCTTCAACCCTCGTCTGCATATGAAAAGAGAAAAGGTGCGTGCAGGGCATGGCGGCCTTTTGCGGCGCTTGGATGACCCCTAGTTCGCATTAAACACCTCCACCCTCCTTCGGTGTGGGGCTCATGTTGGCTATGCCCCAGCCCCTGAAGCATTCAAGCTGATTTCTTGCAGCAGCTGGGCACTGTAACATCCCCAGAGCTGCTCTGTAAGGCAAGTAAAAGGGTGTGGGCCCTGCAGCACTACCTGTAGTTTGCATTGTGCATTGGAAAGCACAAAGTAAGCAGACGGGAGAAGTCAGGATAGTGCGCAAGGGCATAGAAGGGAGCGGCTCAAGAAAAGAGAAGTGGAAACAGACAGCAAACTAGGCTGGAGAGAGACCTGAGACAAAGAGATCTGAATTATACGAGAGCCGACCAGGGGAAACACAAATTATGCAGTCAAGTTTCCCACATTTGGGGAAATCGCAGGAGCAGCACACCCAGAGTGCAATGGGTGAGCCTTGCACTGGGAGTAGCAACTTCCTGATCATAGTATCTCACCTGGCAGGTAAGTAGGAGTTGGGCTAGAGCTGGGGAGGGTCGCTGCTCGGGCACCCCCCAGTCAAGTGAAGGAGATCCAACTGAGGCAGCACAAGGGAACTCTCGAAAGAAGAACAAGGCTAGAGGAAGATCTGAGACAAAGAAATCTGACTTTTACCAGAGCTGACCAGAGGAAAGCACAAACACAGTCCCCCACTATCACAAATAATGCAGTCGAGTTTCCCACATTTGGGGAAATCACAGGGGTCAGCATACCCAGAATGCAATGAATGAACCTCACCCTGGGAGAACAATCTTCATGACCATGGTATCTCCTATGCAAAATAAGTATGATTTGGGATAGGGCTGGGGAGGGCCGCTGCTCAGGCATATATCTGTCAAGTAAAGAAGATTCAACTGAGGCAGCACAAGGGAACTCTCATCTGGGGACAACAACTGCAGGGAGAACACATATTTTCAAATGAACATGGGAGGGCAGAAGGCTGCCTAATACTGAAGCACCCCCAAACAACAAACCAAATGCAACAACTAGTACAAGCATTCCTGGGGGAAGGTCTGCAGAAGACGGATTTGCATACAGTGATGTCATCCAAGCAGTGGGCCAAAGTTGGCTGGAACCCTCATCTGCATATGAAAAGAGAAAAGGGGTATGCAGGGCATGGCGGCCTTTTGCTGCGCTTGGATGACCCTTAGTTCGCATTAAACACCCCCACCCTCCTTCGGTGTGGGGCTCATGTTGGCAATGCCCCAGCCCCTGAAGCATTCCAGCTGATTTCTTGCAGCAGCTGGGCACTGTAACAGCTCCAGAGCTGCTCTGTAAGGCAACTAAAAGGGTGTGGGCCCTGCAGCACTACCTGTAGTTCGCATTGTGCGTTGGAAGGCACAAAGTAAGCAGACGGGAGAAGTCAGGATAGTGCGCAAGGGCATAGAAGGGAGCGGCTCAAGAAAAGAGAAGTGGAAACAGACAGCAAACTAGGCTGGAGAGAGACCTGAGACAAAGAGATCTGAATTATACGAGAGCCGACCAGAGGAAACACAAATTATGCAGTCAAGTGTCCCACATTTGGGGAAATCGCAGGAGCAGCACACCCAGAGTGCAATGGGTGAGCCTTGCCCTGGGAGAAGCACCTTCCTGATCATAGTATCTCACCTGGCAGGTAAGTAGGAGTTGGGCTAGAGCTGGGGAGGGTCGCTGCTCGGGCACCCCCCTGTCAAGTGAAGGAGATCCAACTGAGGCAGCACAAGGGAACTCTCGAAAGAAGAACAAGGCTAGAGGAAGATCTGAGACAAAGAAATCTGACTTTTACCAGAGCTGACCAGAGGAAAGCACAAACACAGTCCCCCACTACCACAAATAATGCAGTCGAGTTTCCCACATTTGGGGAAATCACAGGGGTCAGCATACCCAGAATGCAATGAATGAACCTCACCCTGGGAGAACAATCTTCATGACCATGGTAACTCCTATGCAAAATAAGTATGATTTGGGATAGGGCTGGGGAGGGCCGCTGCTCAGGCATATCTCTGTCAAGTAAAGGAGATTCAACTGAGGCAGCACAAGGGAACTCTCATCTGGGGACAACAACTGCAGGGAGAACACATATTTTCAAATGAACATGGGAGGGCAGAAGGCTGCCTAATACTGAAGCACCCCCAAACAACAAACCAAATGCAACAACTAGTACAAGCATTCCTGGGGGAAGGTCTGCAGAAGACGGATTTGCATACAGTGATGTCATCCAAGCAGTGGGCCAAAGTTGGCTGGAACCCTCATCTGCATATGAAAAGAGAAAAGGGGTATGCAGGGCATGGCGGCCTTTTGTGGCGCTTGGATGACCCTTAGTTCGCATTAAACACCCCCACCCTCCTTCGGTGTGGGGCTCATGTTGGCAATGCCCCAGCCCCTGAAGCATTCAAGCTGATTTCTTGCAGCAGCTGGGCACTGTAACAGCTCCAGAGCTGCTCTGTAAGGCAAGTAAAAGGGTGTGGGTCCTGCAGCACTACCTGTAGTTCGCATTGTGCATTGGAAGGCACAAAGTAAGCAGACGGGAGAAGTCAGGATAGTGCGCAAGGGCATAGAAGGGAGCGGCTCAAGAAAAGAGAAGTGAAAACAGACAGCAAACTAGGCTGGAGAGAGACCTGAGACAAAGAGATCTGAATTATACGAGAGCCGACCAGGGGAAACACAAATTATGCAGTCAAGTGTCCCACATTTGGGGAAATCGCAGGAGCAGCACACCCAGAGTGCAATGGGTGAGCCTTGCCCTGGGAGAAGCAGCTTCATGATCATAGTATCTAACCTGGCAGGTAAGTAGGAGTTGGGCTATAGCTGGGGAGGGTCGCTGCTCAAGCACCCTTCTGTCAAGTGAAGGAGATCCAACTGAGGCAGCACAAGGGAACTCTCAAAAGAAGAATAAGGCTAGAGGAAGAAATGAGACAAAAAAATCTGACTTTTACCAGAGCTGACCAGAGGAAAGCACAAACACAGTCCCCCACTACTACAAATAATGCAGCCAAGTTTCCCACATTTGGGGAAATCACAGGGGTCAGCATACCCAGAATGCAATGAATGACCCTCACCCTGGGAGAACAATCTTCTTGACCATGGTATCTCCTATGCAAAATAAGTATGATTTGAGATAGGGCTGGGGAGGGCCGCTGCTCAGGCACATCTCTGTCAAGTAAAGGAGATTCAACTGAGGCAGCACAAGGGAACTCTCATCTGGGGACAACAACTGCAGGGAGAACACATATTTTCAGATGAACATGGGAGGGCAGAAGGCTGCCTAATACTGAAGCACCCCCAAACAACAAACCAAATGCAACAACTAGTGCAAGCATTCCTGGGGGAAGGCCTACAGCAGATGGATTTGCATATGGTGATGTCATCCAAGCAGTGGGCCAAAGTTGGCTGGAACCCTCATCTGCATATGAAAAGAGAAAAGGGGTATGCAGGGCATGGCGGCCTTTTGCAGCGCTTGGATGACCCTTAGTTCGCATTAAACACCCCCACCCTCCTTCGGTGTGGGGCTCATGTTGGCAATGCCCCAGCCCCTGAAGCATTCAAGCTGATTTCTCTGCAGCAGCTGGGCACTGTAACAGCTCCAGAGCTGCTCTGTGAGGCAGTTAAAAGGGTGAGGGCCCTGCAGCACTACCTGAAGTTTGCATTGTGTGTTGGAAGGCACAAAGTAAGCAGACGGGAGAAGTTAGGATAGTGCGCAAGGGCATAGAAGGGAGCGGCTCAAGAAAAGAGAAGTGGAAACAGACAGCAAACTAGGCTGGAGAGAGACCTGAGACAAAGAGATCTGAATTATACGAGAGCCGACCAGGGGAAACACAAATTATGCAGTCAAGTTTCCAACATTTGGGGAAATCACAGGGGCAGCACACCCAGAGTGCAATGGGTGAGCCTTGCCCTGGGAGAAGCACCTACATGATCATAGTATCTCACCTGGCAGGTAAGTAGGAGTTGGGCTAGAGCTGGGGAGGGTCGCTGCTCGGGTACCCCCCTGTCAAGTGAAGGAGATCCAACTGAGGCAGCACAAGGGAACTCTCGAAAGAGGAACAAGGCTAGAGGAAGATCTGAGACAAAGAAATCTGATTTTTACCAGAGTTGACCAGAAGAAAGCACAAACACTGTCCCCCACTACCACAAATAATGCAATTGAGTTTCCCACATTTGGGGAAATCACAGGGGTCAGCATACCCAGAATGCAATGAATGAACCTCACCCTGGGAGAACAATCTTCATGACCATGGTATCTCCTATGCAAAATAAGTATGATTTGGGATAGGGCTGGGGAGGGCCGCTGCTCAGGCACATCTCTGTCAAGTAAAGGAGATTCAACTGAGGCAGCACAAGGGAGGACATCTTGCCTCTGTAGAGCCAGTTTGTGCAAGGAGAGATTGATTGATTCTTTTTTGGTGGGGGCCCAAACCAACCAGTCATTTCAGTCAGTCGTGTGGCAGACCCTGTCGCTGAAATGATGGGTTCGTCAATGTTTTTCTTTTCAATCTAAGCACCAGCAGTTTTCTGTAAGCATCTGCTTCGCTATGATGATCAACACGTCACAAGGGAAAACACTCAGGGCTGGAGGCGTAGATCTTAGGACCAGCTGCTACAAGCATGGCAGAGGTGTCACTATCACTGGTGACACCCAGAGAGGCGGCGAGGGAGATTGTAATGCAGTGCGCGCAGATAAGCAGGGCAATGGTAAAAAGGAGGCATGGTCTCATAGGTAGGGGCGTGGCCTGAATCACCATTTTGTTGCTGCGGGTATCCCGGGGGTTGGGGGCTGCACCCGGGGACTAGTGTGTGAGTAGTGCTGGCTCCTGCACAGTGACAGAAACTGGGTGTTGCACGTAATGTCACAGTGAAACACCCATATTCTGTCACTGAAGAAGAGCCGGCACTTTGGTGTCACCCCCCTTGGCGGGTGACACTCGGGTGTGTGCCGCAACCCCGTTGTGATGCCACTGACCCATGGGAAGCTTTACGTGGCTTACCCATGTGTTAGTAGCCCCAAGCATCTTTTGTGTTAGTCCCTGAAGAAAAACTTCAAATATTGTTTATAATTTTGTAATCAATGGGCCTAATTCAGTAAGGATTGCACATTCTGCTAAGTAACAGAATTTGCAATCCTTTGGTTCGCATGCTGGGGCCACCCATCACAGGGCATGGCCACCCAGTATGCCGCCTCCCTTCTTGACCACGCTGAAATTGCAGTCTCAGTGCAGTTCAGCGTGATCATAAAAAATGGTTTAGCCTCCTGTTGGTGCAGACTGTACGTGTGCGCAGGAAGCCGCCACCATTTTTGTGATCGCAGCGGCTGCATGTGATGTCATGCAGCCGCTCTGACCACGCCTCCTGTTTCTCCGTTGAAGCCCTGCCCCCGCACCGCTCCATCTCCGACTTTGAAATGGAGTGTTGCTGACCCCCCCCCCCCCGCACCGATTGAAAGTCAGAGGCGATCGCATTATCTGCGGGGTGCCACAGAAAATGCAGGCGCATGCGTATGCTCTTAGCAATTTTTGCAGTTGGATTGCTTATTGCAGGCGGGTGGGCTCGGAATTCTTAGCCTTTTCCTCGCACCCCCAGTTGCGGGAGAATGTGAAGGAGGAGCTGTTGACGGGTCACGTTCCGCTTGACTTGACAATTTTCTCACCAGCAGGTCTTTGAACCTCTGCAGACTTGTGTCTGCCGGAAAGAGAGATACAATGTAGGTTTTAAATCTAGGATCGAGCACGGTGGCCAAAATGTAGTGCTCTGATTTCAACAGATTGAATCCTGGTTAAGCGAATTAAGGGCTCCATCCACAAGTTCCACATGCCTAGTGGAATCGCTCTGTTTTAGCTCCTCCTTCAATGTCTCCAGCTTCTTCTGCAAAAGCCTGATGAGGGGAATGACCTGACTAGGGCTGGCAGTGTCTGAACTGACTTCACGTGTGGCAAGTTCAAAGGGTTGCAGAACCTTGCACAACGTTGAAATCATTCTCCACTGCGCTTGAGTCAGGTGCATTCCCCCTCCTTTGCCTATATCGTGGGCAGATGTATAGGCTTGAATGGCCTTTTGCTGCTCCTCCATCCTCTGAAGCATATAGAGGGTTGAATTCCACCTCGTTACCACCTCTTGCTTCAGATGATGGCAGGGCAGGTTCAGGAATGTTTGGTGGTGCTCCAGTCTTCGGCATGCGGTGGCTGAATGCAGAAAGTGGCCCGCAATTCTTCGGGCCACCGACAGCATCTCTTGCACGCCCCTGTCGTTTTTTAAATAATTCTGCACCACAAAGTTCAATGTATGTGCAAAACATGGGACGTGCTGGAATTTGCCCAGATGTAATGCACGCACAATATTGGTGGCGTTGTCCGATGTCACAAATCCCCAGGAGAGTTCAATTGGGGTAAGCCATTTTGCGATGATGTTCCTCAGTTTCCGTAAGAGGTTGTCAGCTGTGTGCCTCTTATGGAAAGCGGTGATACAAAGCGTAGCCTGCCTAGGAACGAGTTGGCAATTGCGAGATGCTGCTACTGGTGCCGCCGCTGCTGTTCTTGCTGCGGGAGGCAATACATCTACCCAGTGGGCTGTCACAGTCATATAGTCCTGAGTCTGCCCTGCTCCACTTAACCACAGACAAGTGGACATTGGGTACAACTGCATTTTTTAGGACACTGGTGACTCTTTTTCTGAGGTCTGTGTACATTTTCGGTATCGCCTGCCTAGAGAAATGGAACCTAGAGGGTATTTGGTACCGGGGACACAGTACCTCAATCAAGTCTCTAGTTGCCTCTAAATTAACGATGGATACCGGAACCACGTTTCTCACCACCCAGACCTGAGTTATCCGCTTTGCAGCAGGATGACTGCTGTGATATTTCATCTTCCTCGCAAAGGACTGTTGGACAGTCAATTGCTTACTGGAAGTAGTACAAGTGGTCTTCCGACTTCCCCTCTGGGATGACGATCGACTCCCAGCAGCAACAACAGCAGCGCCAGCAGCAGTAGGCGTTACACTCAAGGATGCATCGGAGGAATCCCAGGCAGGAGAGGACTCGTCAGACTTGCCAGTGACATGGCCTGCAGGACTATTGGCTCTCCTGTCTAAGGAGGAAATTGACACTGAGGGAGTTGGTGGTGTGGTTTGCAGGAGCTTGGTTACAAGAGGAAGGTGGTCAGTGGACTGCTTCCGCTGTCATCCAAAGTTTTTGAACTTGTCACTGACTTATGATTAATGCGCTGCAGGTGACGTATAAGGGAGGATGTTCCGAGGTGGTTAACGTCCTTATCCCTACTTATTACAGCTTGACAAAGGCAACACACGGCTTGACACCTGTTGTCCGCATTTGTGTACAGGATGCATACCTTCATGTCCCCATTTATCCACCTCATCAGGCGTACCTCAGATTTGCGGTACAGGACTGTCATTGCCAATTTCAGACGTTGCTGTTTGGTCTCTCCATGGCCCTGAGAATTTTCACCAAGGTAATGACGGAAATGATGGTGCTCCTGTGCAAGCAAGGTGTCACAATTATCCCGTACTTGGGCGATCTCATAAAAGCGAGATCAAGAGAGCAGTTGCTGAACAGCGTATCACTTTCACTGAAAGTGTTACAGCAACACGGCTGGATTCTCAATATCCCGAAGTCGCAGTTGATTCCTACTACTCGTCTGTCTTTCTTGGGCATGATTCTGGACACGGACGAGAAGAGGGTTTATCTCCTGATAGAAAAGGCCCAGGAACACATGACTCTTGTCAGGAACCTATTGAAACCAAAACAGGTGTCAGTGCATCACTGCACTCGAGTCCTGGGAAAGATGGTGGCATCATACAAGGCCATTCCATTCGGCAGGATCCATGCGAGGACTTTCCAATGGGGGGTGGGATTGTATCTGCACACACACAATTGTATTATATCAGATTTGGAACTATATACAGCTCCAAAATAACCCCTATTGCATTCAAGTATTCACAATTATTTGTGGGGGTGCTATCGACTACAGCTAAGGTTAGTCAGCAAAAAGAAAAAGAGAAAAGGACTGTATTTGTCGATGCACAGGAAGAAGGGTGACCTGATTATCACAATCTTCTGGAGAATTATTAAAATTTAACTTTTATTAGTGTCAAATTAAAATAGTGTGAGATATTATAATACTCCAGATATTATAAATACTGACAAATGGTCATGTGAACATATGAAGACCAATTGCTGACAACTATTATCAGACTGAGTAAATATTGTGAGCAATATTATATAATTGGATATAAGAACAGACACGCGGACACATATTTTAATCTTTAATCACACTTATTATTTCATTGCACTTGTGGTATATGTTGTATACGTCTTGATTTTAACCTTTATGTTTCGTCTATACTCGTAGTTTGTTGTCAGTTATCATCACACTATTTTAATTTGACACTAATAAAAGTTAAATTTTAATAATTCTCCAGAAGATTGTGATAATCAGGTCACCCTTCTTCCTGTGCATCGACAAATACAGTCCTTTTCTCTTTTTCTTTTTGCTGACTTTCCAATGGGACCTACTGGACAAGTGGTCCGGGTCACATTTACAGATGCATTGGTTGATCACCCTGTCCCCCAGGGTCAGGGTATCACTCCTGTGGTGGCTGCAGAGTGCTCACCTTCTCGAGGGACGCAGATTCAGCATTCAGGGCTGGATCCTGGTGACCACAGACGCAAGCCTCCAAGGTTGGGGAGCAGTCACACAGGGAAGAAATTTCCAAGGTATTTGGTCAAGTCAAGAGACTTGTCTTCACATCAACATCCTGGATCTAAGGGCCATATACAATGCCCTACGTCAAGCGGAGACCTTACTTTGCGACCAACCGGTTCTGATCCAGTCAGACAACGTCACCGCAGTGGCTCATGTAAACCGCCAAGGCGGTACAAGGAGCAGAGTGGCGATGGCACAAGCCACCAGAATTCTTCGCTGGGTGGAGAATCACGCAAGCGCACTGTCAGCAGTGTTCATTCCGGGAGTGGACAACTGGGAAGCAGACTTCCTCAGCAGACACGACCTACATCCGGGAGAGTGGGGACTTCATCAGGAAGTCTTTGCACAGATTACAAGTCAGTGGGAACTGCCACAGATAGACATGATGTTGTCCCGGCTCAATAAAAAGCTACAGAGGTATTGCGCAAGGTCAAGAGACCCTCAGGCAGTAGCTGTAGACGCCCTAGTGACACCGTGGGTGTTCCGGTCGGTCTATGTATTTCCTCCTCTTCCTCTCATACCCAAGGTGTTGAGGATAATAAGACAAAGAGGAGTGAGAACAATCCTCATTGTTCCAGATTGGCCACGGAGTATCCGGAGTATTGGCCATCTGGTATCCGGATCTGCAGGAAATGCTCACAGAAGATCTGTGGCCTCTCCCTCTAAGACAGGACCTGTTGCATCAGGGGCCCTGTCTGTTCCAAGACTTACCGCGGCTGCGTTTGACGGCATGGCGGTTGAATGCCGGATCCTAGCATTCCGGTTGAGGTCATCCCTACGCTGATAAAGGCTAGGAAGGATGTAACGTTAAAACATTACACCGTATATGGCGAAATTATGTTTCTTGGTGTGAGGCCAGGAATGCTCCTACGGAAGAATTCCATCTGGGCCGTTTCCTTCACTTCCTACAAACTGGAGTGAATTTGGGCCTAAAATTAGGCTCTATTAAGGTCCAGATTTCGGCCTTATCCATTTTCTTTCAAAAAGAATTGGCTTCTCTTCCAGAAGTTCAGACTTTTGTAAAAGGAGTGCTGCATATTCAGCCTCCTTTTGTGCCTCCGGTGGCACCTTGGGACCTTAACGTGGTGTTAAGTTTTCTAAAATCACACTGGTTTGAACCACTTAAAACAGTGGAGTTAAAATATCTCACATGGAAGGTGGTCATGTTATTAGCCTTGGCTTCGGCTAGGCGAGTGTCGGAATTAGCGGCTTTGTCACATAAAAGCCCATATTTGGTATTCCATGTGGATAGAGCGGAATTGCGGACCCGTCCTCAATTCCTACCAAAAGTGGTCTCATCTTTTCATATGAACCAACCTATTGTGGTGCCTGTGGCTACGCGTGACTTGGAGGATTCCGAGTTACTTGATGTGGTCAGGGCTTTGAAAATTTACATGGCCAGGACGGCTAGAGTCAGGAAAACTGAAGCGCTGTTTGTCCTGTATGCAACCAACAAGATTGGTGCCCCTGCTTCAAAACAGGCTATTGCTCGCCGGATTTGTAACACGATTCAGCAAGCGCATTCTATGGCTGGATTGCAGTTACTGAAATCGGTCAAGGCCCATTCCACGAGGAAAGTGGGCTCTTCTTGGGCGGCTGCCCGAGGGGTCTCGGCACTACAGCTTTGTCAAGCTGCTACTTGGTCGGGTTCAAACACCTTTGCAAAATACTATAAGTTTGATACCCTGGCTGAGGAGGAACTCATGTTTGCTCAATCGGTGCTGCAGAGTCATCCGCACTCTCCCGCCCGTTTTGGAGCATTGGTATAATCCCCATGGTCCTTACGGAGTCCCCAGCATCCTCTAGGACGTTAGAGAAAATAAGATTTTAAACCTACCGGTAAATCTTTTTCTCGTAGTCCGTAGAGGATGCTGGGCGCCCATCCCAAGTGCGGACTACTTCTGCAATACTTGTATATAGTTATTGCTTCAATAAGGGTTATGTTATAGTTGCATCGGTCCTGCACTGATGCTATGTTGTTTTTTCATACTGATAACTGGGTAGTTTATCACAAGTTATATGGTGTGATTGGTGTGGCTGGTATGAATCTTGCCCTGGATTAACAAAATCCTTTCCTCATACTGTCCGTCTCCTCTGGGCACAGTTTCTCTAACTGTGGCATAGAGGGAGGAGCCAGTGCACACCCAGAACTAAAGTCTTTCTTAAAGTGCCCGTGTCTCCTGTGGAGCCTGTCTATCCCCATGGTCCTTACGGAGTCCCCAGCATCCTCTACGGACTACGAGAAAAAGATTTACCGGTAGGTTTAAAATCTTATTTTCTACTTTATTCTTTTCTATCCTAGTTTATTACGACCATGCATGTATACCAGGTGGAATTCAACCCTATATATGCTTCAGAGGTTGGAGGAGCAGCAAAAGGCCATTCAAGCCTATACAATTGAGCACGATATAGGAGGTGGAATGCACCTGTCTCAAGCGCAGTGGAGAATGATTTCAACGTTGTGCAAGGTTCTGCTGCTCTTTGAACTTGCCACACGTGAAGTCAGTTCAGACACTGCCAGCCTGAGTCAGGTCATTCCCCTCATCAGGCTTTTGCAGAAGAAGCTGGAGACATTGAAGGAGGAGCTAACACAGAGCGATTCCGCTAGGCATGTGGGACTTGTGGATGGAGCCCTTAATTCGCTTAACAAGGATTCACGGGTGGTCAATCCGTTGAAATCAGAGCACTACATTTTGGCCACCGTGCTCGATCCTAGATTTAAAACCTACCTTGGATCTCTCTTTCTGGCACACACAAGTCTGCTGGGGTTCAAAGACCTGCTGGTGAGAAAATTGTCAAGTCAAGCGGAACGCGACCTGTCAACATCTCCTCCTTCACATTCTCCCGCAACTGGGGGTGCGAGGAAAAGGCTCAGAATTCCGAGCCCACCCGCTGGCGGTGATGCAGGGCAGTCTGGAGCGACTGCTGATGCTGACATCTGGTCCGGACTGAAGGACCTGACAACGATTACGGAGTCGGACATGTCGTCTACTGGCACTGCATATGATTCTCTCCCCATTGAAAGAATGGTGGAGGATTATATGAGTGACCGCATCCAAGTAGGCACGTCAGACAGTCCGTACTTATACTGGCAGGAAAAAGAGGCAATTTGGAGGCCCTTGCACAAACTGGCTTTATTCTGCCTAAGTTGCCCTCCCACAAGTGTGTACTCCGAAAGAGTGTTTAGTGCCGCCGCTCACCTTGTCAGCAATCGGCGTACGAGGTTACTTCCAGAAAATGTGGAGAAGATGATGTTCATTAAAATGAATTATAATCAATTCCTCCGTGGAGACATTGACCAGCAGCAATTGCCTCCACAAAGTACACAGGGAGCTGAGATGGTGGATTCCAGTGGGGACGAATTGATAATCTGTGAGGAGGGGGATGTACACGGTGATATATCGGAGGATGATGATGAGGTGGACATCTTGCCTCTGTAGAGCCAGTTTGTGCAAGGAGAGATTAATTGCTTCTTTTTTGGTGGGGGTCCAAACCAACCCGTCATTTCAGTCACAGTCGTGTGGCAGACCCTGTCACTGAAATGATGGGTTGGTTAAAGTGTGCATGTCCTGTTTATACAACATAAGGGTGGGTGGGAGGGCCCAAGGACAATTCCATCTTGCACCTCTTTTTTCTTTCATTTTTCTTTGCGTCATGTGCTGTTTGGGGAGTATTTTTTTGAAGGGCCATCCTGCGTGACACTGCAGTGCCTCTCCTAGATGGGCCAGGTGTTTGTGTCGGCCACTAGGGTCGCTTATCTTACTCACACAGCTACCTCATTGCGCCTCTTTTTTTCTTTGCGTCATGTGCTGTTTGGGGAGTGTTTTTTGGAAGGGCCATCCTGCGTGACACTGCAGTGCCACTCCTAGATGGGCCAGGTGTTTGTGTCGGCCACTAGGGTCGCTTATCTTACTCACACGGCTACCTCATTGCGCCTCTTTTTTTCTTTGCGTCATGTGCTGTTTGGGGAGTGTTTTTTGGAAGGGCCATCCTGCGTGACACTGCAGTGACACTCCTAGATGGGCCAGGTGTTTGTGTCGGCCGCTGGGGTCGCTTAGCTTACTCACACAGCTACCTCATTGCGCCTCTTTTTTTCTTTGTGTCATGTGCTGTTTGGGGAGTGTTTTTTGGAAGGGCCATCCTGCGTGACACTGCAGTGCCACTCCTAGATGGGCCAGGTGTTTGTGTCGGCCACTAGGGTCGCTTAGCTTAGTCATCCAGCGACCTCGGTGCAAATTTTAGGACTAAAAATAATATTGTGAGGTGTGAGGCATTCAGAATAGACTGAAAATGAGTGGAAATTATGGTTTTTGAGGTTAATAATACTTTGGGATCAAAATGACCCCCAAATTCTATGATTTAAGCTGTTTTTTAGTGTTTTTTGAAAAAAACACCCGAATCCAAAACACACCCGAATCCGACAAAAAAAATTCGGTGAGGTTTTGCCAAAACGCGGTCGAACCCAAAACACGGCCGCGGAACCGAACCCAAAACCAAAACACAAAACCCGAAAAATTTCAAGTGCAGATCTCTAATAGAGGGGTCAGTAATGCAGTGATGGTTATAGAAAGGTCAGTGATGTAGTGTAGGGTATAGAGGGGTCAGTTATGTAGTGTGGGGTAAAGAGGGGTCAGTAAAGATACTAAGCTGAAGTACTTAGAACACTTCTTGAATTAAGACACAACCTGCAAGAAAAAGTATGCAATATGGGTGAAAAGGCAAATGTCAGAGGTCTGATACAAGTGACCAGCTCCACACCTTGCACCACATAGCGTTATGTTAAACTGGGATATGTTCTTTTTTGGTGTGTGTGTGTGTGTGTGTGTGTGTGTGTGTGTGTGTGTATGTGTGTGTGTGTGTGGGGGGGGGGGGGGGGGGGGTGCCAAAGGAAATTTTTGCCATTGGCTCCTTTGGTCTAGAACCAGCCCTGATCACAAAATATTTTTGTCTGAGCAGACTGGACACTGATCAGCGTTGGCTCATTCTCAGCCCCCCGCCCAGCCTCTGCTGCCAACAGACTGCTATTAGCTAGTTAACCTTCTGCCTTCCCTATCTATGACACAGGCTGCTGCTAATGCTACCAGAATGTTCCCAGTGGCTTCACACCAACAGTGAATCCCAGCCGATGATGTAGGGCAGCGTGTGGGGGAGGGGGTCAGTTGCTGTGGCTCCAACATGGTAACCGCCAATGGACTGCAATGCTTTATCGAAAGGGGGGGCGCCAGTCCCTTACTTTGCCAGGGGCGCTTGGACCCCTAGCTACACCTCTGTTGACCCTAACCGATACCCCTAAACTAACCATAATTCCTGCAGTAAAAATCCATGTTTCTATGTATATAGGGGGTCATTCCGAGTTGATCGCTTGCTGCCGTTGTTCGCTGCGTAGCAATCAGTTGAAAAAAAATGGCTAATCTGTGCATGCGCATGCTCCGTAATGTGCATGCGCATCGTACGGGTACAAAGTCCATTGTGGTTTTGCACTAGTTCTAGCGATTATTCCAATCACAGAACAGGCCACAAGGAGATTGACAGAAAGAGGGCGTTTCTGGGTGTCAACTGACCGTTTTCAGGGAGTGCTTGGAAAAATGCAGGCGTGGCAGAAGAAATGCAGACGTGGCTGGGCATTCGCTGGATGGGTGTGTGACATCAAAAGCCGTCCCTCGGTTGTTAGAATCAACGCACACGAAGTGTAACTACAGTGCTGGTCTTATTTTGAAACGATTTTGCAGGCGCTCTGCTACTCAAGTATTCGCACTTCTCCAAAGTGAATATACACTCTCCAGTGGGCAGCGACAATGCGTTTGCATGGCTGCTAAAAACTGCTAGCGAGCAATCAACTCAGAATGACCCCCATAGTGTATTGCAAGAAAATATCTGTAAATCCAATGGTACCGTAAGTGCGGTATATACTCGCACTTCTTTGCGGGGTGAGAACATCTCCCCTAAGTGAAGTCAGCCCTATGAATAGAGTTTGTGTGATCCCTGTGCAGCAGTCACAGAAAGGGTTCATCTCTGCAGTTTGTCACTCAAATTACATTGCTGCATTTTTTCTAGAAGTGGATCTGAGAGCTGTTACCCGCAGACCAGCTACAATAATTATCCTGGGTACTCACTATACCAGTGGTTCTCAAACTGCACCCTGGGGTGCCTCAGGACACTTGCAGGGGTGCCTTGGATTGGTGGTCCAGGACCAATTCAAAATATTTATAGTTAGTGTTATAGGCAAAACCAGTGCTGTTGGCTGGCAATCATAACATATGTGCACAAGCAGAAGCAAATCCTGTCCCCTACCAAAGGGCCAGTGCTAGGGTGTTTGGCGCCTCCCTGCAAACTATTAATTTGGGCCCTCTCTCCAATACTTAATAAAGGGACAGTGCGCTCCTTAAAAAAAGAAGGTGTGGTATCACAAGGAAGGGGCATGGCCACACAATAGCACCCCAAATCAAAATACGCCACACAGTAGCACTATCTTATTGTCATTACACCGCATGTAATAATAATAATAATAATAATAATACCCACAGTCGCAGTGCCCTTTATACACATAACCACCATATCAGTGCAGCTTACACACATAATGCCAACAGTAGCAGTGCCCCTTCTACACATGCCCACGGTGGCAATCCTTTACATGGCAAATATCAACCTGGTTTTGCCATGTAAAGGATTGCCACTTTAAAAACAAACAATCAAACAAAAAAAACAAAAAACAGGAAAAAACACAAAATCTCTCACTTTCTGATTCTCACACCCTATTACATTCCTCCCTATATATTTAAATGTTTCTATTACTGTATGTTCCCTCTTCCCTTCTCCAAACTATACACATCAACATTTTTTAGTATTTCCAGGTAAGTTTTGTGATGTAGGGCATGCACAATTTTAGTTGCCCTAATGTATTTACAGCCTTCTGGAGATATGGCTTCTGGAACTGAACACAGGATTCTAAATGTGGCTGTACCAAGGACCTATACAGTGGCATTACAGGTTGAGTATCCCTTATCCAAAATGCTTGGGACCAGAGGAATTTTGGATATCGGATTTTTCTGTATTTTGGAATAATTGCATACCATAACGAGATATTATGGTGATGGGACCTAAATCTAAGCACAGAAGGCATTTATGTTTCATATACACCTTATACACACAGCCTGAAGGTCATTTTAGCCAATATTTTTTATAACTTTGTGCATTAAACAAAGTGTGTGTACATTCACAGAATTCATTTATGTTTCATATACACCTTATACACACAGTCTGAAGTTCATTTAATACAATATTTTTAATAACTTTGAGTATTAAACAAAGTTTGTGTACACTGAGCCATCAAAACACAAAGGTTTAACTATCTCAGTCTCACTCAAAAAAGTCCGTATTTCGGAATATTCCGTATTTCGGAATATTTGGATATGGGATACTCAACCTGTATTACTTTTTTCTGCTACTGGTTCTTTAACCTATGCAAACAAGCATCTGACTTGCCTTTCCTATTGCTTTGTTACATTGCTCACCTGAAATAGTAATACTTAGATAGCTTTCCTCTTGCCATTATAATGCCCTTAATATTATAGTTAGCCTTTGCATTTTTGAGACGTGTATGATTTTGCATTTTTTGGCATTAAATGTTGCCATGTTCTTGACCATTCCTCTAGTCCAGGGGCGGAACTGCCAGAGACAACGGAGTCAGTTTCCGCCGGGCTCCAGCCCTAAAGGGGCTTCCTCCATTGCCCCCCGGCTGTTACGTGCCCTTCCTACTAAATAGACAAAGGCGCTACCAGCAGGGTCTCGCAGTTTGTACATTCCATGCCGTAACACCCTTCTTTCCACCTTCACAATGAAGCTATTGGTACTTTGCAAAAAAAAAAAATTATTAGCATTGCAACTCAGCAGATCAATGCAGTGTGCAGCCACACACTCCATATATCTGCTCAGCCACAAAGCTGATTATTTCTTCACAAAGTACAAGGTGAGCTCCAAATAGAATTCTCTAGCTTAGATTATACCTTTCTATGCAAGGGTAAATAGCTCAATTGTTTGACTGCAATGCCACAGGAAATGGTTTGGATCCAAGACAGTGTGACTGAATAATAAAGAAACCTTAAGATGAGTTCATGAATGTTGTATAAGTATTAGTGAGAGAAGGGGTCAGGAGCATGCTAGGCTGCAAAAAATAAGGTAGGCTGCAAGTGAAAGTAATGATCTCCTATATATTTTCCCAGATCTGTCACTCTGTGTGGCTAACTCTGGGGGAAGTCACAGCAATGGGCGGAGACGGCATCTGCAGGACGATACACCAGTGCCAGCAGCAGACCGTAACAAAGTGACAGATCAGGGAGAATATATAGGAGGTAGGGAGGTGGCCATGGTACATGGCTGGCCAAGGGACACTAGCTCATGTACCCCTTTACCACTGAGGCTGGCCACCAAGGATGGACCTGTCACCAGTGCACATGCAATAACCTCTTCTGCTGCCCTCTTTGCAACTCAGATTGCCCAGTGCTCCCCTTTGCTAACAGTCCACAAAGTTTCCCCATCTCACGATCTGCCTCCTCACCCCCACTTTCATCTCTACAGCACACGCGCATATCATACAAGATCCCATCATGCGTACGTAGGTCTGAAATGCAAGAGGGAGGTTGGGGGGAGATTGGCATGCGCCAGCAACACCACACAGCTCACTGTGACCACAGTGGAGAGGCGCTGCAACAGGACAATACACCAACCTCGGAGCAAGGAACTGCGTCGGTCAGGAGGAGAACTATTTCAATAGCATAAAAAGGTTAATGCGTCCCACCCTATGGACACCAGACTCATCAAGTCACTGTTGCCAGAGTCTCATACAATGACTCTGAACCTCTAAGCACACTATTTGACTGTCCACACCCTGCTGTGCCTATTACCCATCTCCTCCACCACCCTCAACACTGACCCACACATCATTCACCCACAAAGATACAATAAAGGTAGTTTGGATAAATTAGCTAAATGAAATGGATTTAACCAATTTATCTAAATGACCATTTTTGGATGTTTTCCAGTGTTTGTGAGCAAATGGTCAATTGTCATTTGCTGCCACATATTAGCATAATTTTGTTTCAACTAGAAAAAAAAAATTGGACAGATAATCTAAGTGTGGATCCAGTTTAAAGGTCCGTATTCACGGCCCGATTTTGGGGAGAGATGTGTGCTGAGCGAACTGCTCAGCACACATCTCTGCCCCCGCTCAGCACAGCGTGATGTGTGCTGAGCGTACGGGGGGGGGGGGGGCGCTCATTTCACCCCCTGTGTAGGGCATTCTGTGTGTATCCAGTTTAACAGGTGTGAGCATCATACAACTACTGACTTGCGAGTAACTATACAGCAGCTCCATACCTTGTGACTTGAAGAAACACCAGTTAACCCCGGGAATGCTGCAGTCAAAGCAACAATTTCTCTTCTTACATTCCGCTGCACTTATTGTGGGGTAGCCGCAATCCCTTCTGCTGTACGGTTCCACATTACATTGTTTCTTGTCACTTCCTGTTGATGCAGTAAAGAAACATCCAGGAATTACAGCAGCTTAGTTTTTTTTTTTTTTTAACTGGGGCAATTTAGCTAGATCACAGGGCAATTTAGCGCCTTTGGTCCTTTTTTAGGACCAGTTAATCAGACAGTTGAGCAAACTGAAAAACAGCTAACAGGAAATTTCCACTTAAATGGTATTTTCTAATCTTATCTGACCATGACTAAGAATAAAGGATACACAAGATAAACTCTTAGAGCCATGGACCTTATCCATGTTTAAGCTCCATCAAAACTGTAATCAATAGCACTACATGCTCCCACTTTACCACTGTACTATATACTCTACCTGTGTTTTTAAGGTAAAAACACCATTTAACCCCAGTGACACTTGAATTAAAGCAGCAGCCTCTGGAATAGCATTCCTTAGCATTAATCCCAGGAAATCTGCAATCTTCACGCTCTTTGATAGCCATGCTACATTGCTGTTTACTTGGATGGAGCAGAGAGCACAACATCAGGACATAGGAAATATTACAATGCATGATAAGAAAGGTGTGAGCTCTACAGCAAGGCCTCTAACCCTTTGCCAGTGCCAAATACATAGGGCTTAACTCAGATCTGATCACAGCAGCAAATGTATTAGCTAAAACCATGTACACTGCAGGGGGGGGGGGTGTATAATATGTGCAGAGAGAGTTAGATTTTGGTGCGGTGTGTTCAAACTGAAATCTAAATTGCAGTGTAAAAACAAAACAGCCAGTATTTACCCTGCACACAAACAATATAACCCACCTAAATCTCTCTGCAAATGTTATATCTGCCCCCCCCCCCCAACCCTGCAGTGCACATGGTTTTGCCCACTAGCTAACAAATTTGCTGCATCTGGGAATTACAGCAGCTTAATATTTCTTTTTACAGAAGGTTCAGCAAATTAAATTATTTAGTGAAATACTGTAATCATAACAGTTACAGGGATATTGTAGGTAGATTTATTGTCAGTGGATAAATGTAAAAATTAAACCCTTAGGCATAGTTCCAAAATGCTGTCATTGCAATCCAGATTTTAAGGATATCATGCTTGAGCACAGGTGACTTAATTAGAACTTCGGTCAATGTGAATTAACCATTGGACTCAACCATGGTTATCCTTAAAACCCAGGGGTCTATTTAAGATCGATCTTAATCGATGTTGGGCTTCCAGGTTGAAAAAAAAAACACACATTTACTAACATTTTAAAATTTATATAAAAAATCATCTGTTCGTAAATGCAGTGCACATGGTTTTGCCCAACTGCTAACAAAAATCCTGCTGCGATCAACTCAGAATTACCCCCCATGGCCCTCATTCCGAGTTGTTCGCTCGCAAGCTGCTTTTAGCAGCATTGCACACGCTAAGCTGCCGCCTACTGGGAGTGAATCTTAGCATCTTAAAATTGCGAACGAAAGATTTGCAATATTGCGATAAGACATCTCTGTGCAGTTTCTGAGTAGCTCGAGACTTACTCTGCCAGTGCGATCAGTTCAGTGCTTGTCGTTCCTGGTTTGACGTCACAAACACACCCAGCGTTCGCCCAGACACTCCTCCGTTTCTCCAGCCACTCCCGCGTTTTTCCCAGAAACGGTAGCATTTTTTCCCACACGCCCCTAAAACGGCCTGTTTCCGCCCAGAAACACCCACTTCCTGTCAATCACATTACGATCACCAGAACGATGAAAAAACCGTGAGTAATATTCCTAACTGCATAGCAAATTTACTTGGCGCAGTCGCAGTGTGAACATTGCGCATGCGCATTAAGCGGAAAATCGCTGCGATGCGAAGAAAATTACCGAGCGAACAACTCGGAATGACCACCTATGTGCACTGCAGGGAAGGCAGATTTAACATGTGCAGAGAAAGTTAGATTTGGGTGTGGTGTGTTCAATCTGCAATCTAATTTGCAGTGTAAAAATAAAGCAGTCAGTATTTACCCTGCACAGAAACAAAATAACTCACCCAAATCTAACTCTTTCTGCACATGTTATATCTGCCTCCCCTGCAGTACACATGGTTTTGCCCAACTGCTAACAAAATTCCTGCTGCGATCAACTTGGAATTACCCCCATCGATTGATGTTTTCACACTGCTCGTGTATATAAGACATAGGGCCTAATTCAGTTTGGATCGTAATACGCGTTCCAACCGCAAAAACTATGAAGAGGATGGGGGCATATACGCAGGGTCCATCCTGTGCGTGTGCCTACATTTTCTCCGGGTGCCCCGCAGAAAATGCGAATGCCTCTGCCTGTCAATCAGTAGAGGGCGTACCTTCGCAGGTATATCGCGATCATGAGCCATGTCTCCCATTTTTGTCATTATAGGTGCTCTGTGAGCTGCTGGCCATGCCCCAGCCCCTCTGTCTCCCGTGAATAGAGATTGAGGCTTATTCAGACCAGATCGCTTCAATTTATTTTCACCCAGCGGGCAATTTGGTTTGCACTGCACATGCGTATGCGCCACAATGCGTAAGTGCGACGGTCCGGAGATCACAAGAAGATTGACAAGAAGAGGGTGTTTGTGTGGGTGGCAACTGAATGTTTCTAGGGAGTGTCCGGAAAAACACTGGAGGGACCCGGCGTTTTGTGGGAGGATTTGTGACGTCACCTCAATGGCTGAGTAAGTGCTGAGCTGTGCAGCTCTTGTGCACATGTGATCACACACCTGCACAGCAAATTTTCCCTTCCGCTGTAGGCGACAACTACCTGATTACAGGGATGCAAAAAACACACCCTAGCGATCAGGTCTGAATTACCCACAATGTGCATATTTGCAGAGCAACAAGCTACAGGGAGCCTTCCACCCCCCCACCCCTTTCCCATGGGAAGGGGGGGGGGTTGTTTGGGTTAGCTGGACATTCCCCAAAAAAGTGACTGTCCTGCAAAAATTGGGATAGTTGGGAGGTATGTTCAAATACATTTATTGTTTTGCATGCAGGGTAAATACTGGCTTCTTTGACATTTAGCCACAAATGCTGCACAGCTGAATTACAGTATTACACTGCAATTAACAGTTATGCTAGGACATTCCCCCTCCCAAATCTACCTCTCTCTGCATGTTACATCTGTCCCACAGTGGCGTGCGGTGAGGTCAGTGGCTAGTGAGGCACTACAGCCATAATGTCCGCCGAATCCTGCCGATGACCCTTAGCCAATGCCCGCTACTGCCTCTGAGCCGATACCCGCTGCCACCGCCAATGGCTTACAAACTCGCCCACAATCAACTGACCCAGCCCTCCACCACTAATTTCTATCTCAGTCCGATGCCGCCAATGCCCGCTGCCTGCCTGCTCATTGTTCTCGTTATATATTATAAATTTTTAAAGAAAAAAAAAATGAGTGTTTGGGACTGGGAAGGGTGAGGGAGGAGGACATGAATGCAATTTTGTTGTCCAGGGCTTCCATTAACTTAAAGGAGAAGGGTCTGAATGGGTTAAAAAAATGCGTGAGGTCCCCCCTCCTTAGTATAACCAGCCTCGGGCTCTTTGAGCCGGTCCTGGTTATTTAAATACTGGGGGAAAAATTGGACAGGGGTTCCCCGTATTTAGACAACCAGCACCGGGCTCTTAGACCGGTCCAGGTTCCAAAAATACGTGGGACAATAGATGTAGGGGTCCCCCATATTTTTAAAACCAGCACCGGGCTCCACTAGCCAGAGAGATAATGCCACAGCCGGGGGACACTTTTATGTAGGTCCCTGCGGCCCTGGCATTACCCCTCCAACTAGTCACCCCTGGCCGGGGTTCCCTGGAGGAGTGGGGACCCCTTAAATCAAGAGGTTCCTCCCCTCGAGGCACCCAAGGGCCAGGGGTGAAGCCCGAGGCTGTCCCCAGCACCCCTGGGTGGTGGGTGCCGGGCTGATAGCCATGTGTGTAAAAAAAGAATATTGTTTTTTCGTTGTGGAACTACAAGGCCCAGCAAGCCTCCCCCGCTTGCTGGTACTTGGAGAACCTCAAGTACCAGCAGGCGGGGAAATAACGGGCTTGCTGGTACCTGTAGTTCTACAACAACACAAAATACCCAAATAAAAACACAAACACACACAGCGTGACAGTAAAATTATTGAGACAGGCTGTAGCATGTGGGTGCATGTAACCCTATAAAAGTGATGGATTGGGTGACTATTACAATACCCACTGTTGCTGTCTGAAAAATGATGGATTTATAGATTGCTCTGCCGAGACATGTTTTTTTCTAAAATGCACCACAGGTATGGATGGATAGTATACTTGACGACACAGAGGTAGGTAGAGCAGTGGCCTACTGTACCGTACTGCTATATATTATATTATTTATTATTATTATTATCCTTTATTTATATGGCGCCACAAGGGTTCCGCAGTGCCCAATTACAGAGTACATAAACAAATAATCAAACAGGAAAACAGCAACTTACAGTTGACGACAATATAGGACAAGTACAGGGTAAATAAACATAGCTACATCAGCAGATGACACTGGAATAAGTATCAGGTGGCAGAAGACTGCTGGATTTGGTGCAGCTGAAGATTATTAAAGTAAGAAAAGAGTAAGCACATGAGGGAAGAGGGCCCTGCTCGTGAGAGCTTACATTCTAAAAGGGAGGGGTAGACAGACAGGGGTGAGACAGATGGGGTACATAGAGAGCATGGAACAGAGGTTTAGGATGAGATTTGGCTGGGTTTGGTGAAGAAGTGGGTCTTGAGAGCCCGTTTGAAGTTTTGTAGAGAGGTGGAGAGTCTGAGGGGGAGAGGTAGGGAATTCCAGAGAAGTGGTGCAGCACGTGAAAAATCTTGGAGGTAGGAGTGGGAGGAAGTAATCCGTAGGCAGGAGAGTCGGTGTGCATTAGCAGAGCGAAGAGGACGGGTGGGAGTGTAAAGCGAGATAAGATCAGAGATGTAGATGGGAGAGGAGTGGGTGAGGGCTTTGTAAGCAAGTGTGAGAAGCTTGAAATGGATTCTGAAAGGGAAGGGGAGCCAGTGAAGGACTAGTAAGAGAGGAGAGGTGGACGTAGTGCGTTTGGTGAGGAAAATGAGCCGGGCAGCAGCATTGAGGATAGATTGGAGTGGAGAGAGGTATTTGTCAGGAATGCCAGTCAGGAAGAGATTACAGCAGTCCAGTCTGGAGATGACCAGTGAGTGGATAAGAGTCTTAGTAGCATCCTGGGTCAGAAAAAGTCTGATCCTGGAAATATTTTTTAGATGAAAACGGCAGGTTTGTGAGAGGTGCTGAATGTGTGGTTTGAAGGAGAGGGAGGAGTCAAGGATTACTCCAAGACAGCGCGCTTGGGGGGTAGAGGAGATAGTAGTGCCATCAATAGATAATGAGATTGTAGGAGGTGAGATTATGCGGGAGGGAGGGAAGATGATCAGCTCGGTCTTAGACATGTTAAGTTTAAGAAAGCGCTGGGACATCCAGGAAGAGATAGCAGAGAGACAGTTGAAGATACGAGTGAGGAGAGTAGGGGAGAGGTCTGGAGAGGAAAGATAGATTTGAGTGTCATCAGCATAGAGATGATATTGGAAACCAAAAGAACTAATGAGCTTACCTAGTGAGGACGTATAGAGAGAGAAGAGAAGAGGACCAAGGACAGAACCTT